>NC_056743.1:63299044-63361544 GCF_019279795.1 Protopterus annectens | reverse complement strand
ATTTTCAGCAGAGGCCCGGGGAGAAATGTTCCAGATGCAGGATCTTTGGAATGTGGGAAAAACCTGGAGTACCCAGAGGCAACCCATACAAATGCAGGGAGGACATGCAGAATCTGCACAGAAGGCACCACTAGCTGAGAATTGAACCGGAGAACCTCTTGCTGTGAGGTGACAACATTAACAGCTGCACCATGTATGTATGCAGTACAGGCAGAGATGCACACAACTATCCCTTAATTTGTAAGATACCTGATTTTGCCTTGTAATTTGGATGTTCCTGAATGTTTGTGTTTTTTCTTGGGCAAATTAGTGCGGATTGTAGTCTGTAAATAATGACAGACGTGAGTTTTAGACTTAACAGCTTTCAGAAAAAGCATGCTAATGCAAAGCCTTTTGCTTTTGTAACTTTCTATATTAAAGGCAATATCTGACCCTGATTTTGGTCCTTTATCTCCTATTATTTTTAGCTTTCTCCTTAATACGTGAGCTAAGAGGTTGCTAGATAATTGTGGGGGGAGGGTTGAAGTGCTGACAGCAGTCAACTTAGGAAACAAATTCCTCTGTGGCAGTTTTTTATGAATTTATCCATTGGTTTGATCACAATTAAGCATCTGAGGTGTACAGACACACAAGTAGATATAATTCATGTCCGTGTGTGTGTGTGTTTGTGTTTAAATTATTGAGGGCAATTACTATGTTTATTTTATTAAAGTACTATAAGGTATTACACAATCGATAAATGTGTTTTTAATTGCTGGGTGGAAGGTTGTTGGCTGGGCTGCAGCAGGCTGGACAGGATGTCTGTTATAACAGCTGATTGTTAGCGCGCACAATGAGAAACACTTCTATGTCACGGCACTTGGTTCTCTAGTCCAGTTTTTGGCTATGATTCCTTCTGTGTGGAGTCTTAATGTACTCCCAATCTGTGAGTAGACTTTATCCAGGTGCTTTGGTTTCCTCCCCCATATCTACAAGTGTATAATGCATGCCGGAAGCCATTTGTGCTTTTACTTTCATCCCATTCTAACACTAGAGGGGGACACAGAATATAGCATTTTGGAGGGAGAAGGAGACAGTCAATAGTCTCAGACAGGATTTATATATCCTTTCACTTGTCATATCAGTTCATCAGAAACTACTATTTTGTTAACTTTGAACATTAAGCTTTAGATACAAATTATTTCTCCCTGAAAGGAGAAAATAAGACTTTTTTCCTTACTTATGATTTTTGTTCAAGCCATCATTTTATGAAAAGGATATAAAAAACCTCAACATGTACCTTGGAGCATCTACAACCCTAGGACTGCTGGGGGTCTATTGTCCTCCAGAACCCAATTAAATTCAGGTACTTCCTCACACTTATTAACTTCATAGGTGTGTACAAGGCTAATGACCACTGGGGCCTATTTAACCTTTGCTATGCATCCCAAATATCTGGCAAGTTCTGGTACCATTGGTAGTGTAAGCAAGGGCCTGTGAGATCGACCATTTTCAGGCTGTGTCCATTAGAGACACTGGTTTCAATCCAAGGGTGAATTTATTGTTTCCCATCCAGTTGTACAAAGTTAAATGAATTGGGTAATGGAGTAACTCAGCTCCACATGGTTACAGTGAGCCTATTCAAGAGAAGGGATATTCCATGAGATACATACCTGTCTCTCCAGTAGGTCCTATTTATATCACAGGCAATGTTCAAGTCTTTAGAATGAGTAATTCTGGTGTTGTTTGTTTTGCAGGTATGAAGAAGACCCATCAAAGTGGGGTCCGAAGACGCCTTGTATGCCAGATATAGATCTCCCCTCAATAGCTTGTAGGAGGCAGAATACAGGGATAGGGTTTTGAGGTAGTCTGCATAGGACATGTTACTTATGTCCTGTATTCTTTTAGTGAGGAACCTCTTTGAACGTTCCAGTTGTTGGACATGCCTGGCTAGGTACATACAAATGGGGGCATTATACTCAATGATAGGTGTGATAAATGCTGAATACAGTGGAACAATGACCTCCTTGGACCTAGATGACATGCCTTCCTTTATAAGTTACAGAACATAGAATGATTTCCTCACTACTGTAGACACATGATGGTCAAAGGCTAGATTAGTGTCTAAGTGTGCCCCAGGTTCCTGACTACTGGGTTGACTTTTAGGGGTGTGTTGTCTATATGGTGGTTACCAGTGGTGAACAACATCCCAAAAGATACTATTATGCATTTCTTGACATTTAGTTTTAGCCCATAGCTCAGACACCAGTTGTCTGTGTTAGCAATTCTTGGAGAACAATAGTGTCAGTGGGGGATTCTATGACTGCTGCTAACTTGCAGTCATCTGCAAATCTGGTCATCTAGAGGCCCTTGAATTTGGCCTTGACTTCAGAGAAGTACATGCCAAAAAGGAGCAGTCTCATGACCAACTCCTGAGGGACTCCTCTGGAGACTGGCCTTTTTATGGAGGTGGATGTCCCAATTCTAACTTCCTGGATCCTATTTGTGAGCCAGCAGGCTATACAACAGGTGACATAAGTGTTTAAATTTAACCTTCTGAGTTTGTCAACAATGCCCAAATGGAGTACTGTGTCAAATGCTTTGACTACATCAAGGTAGGCAGTGTGAATGGTTTTACCTCAACCATTGCTTTGGTGATCTTCTCAAAGACATGCACCAGGTTGAGTAGGCATGACCTTCCTTGATAAAAACAAACTGGGTTGTGACCACCAGGTTGAGTAGCCATGACCTTCCCTTGACAAAAACAAATTGGGTTGGGTCCAGTGTCTGGAGGTTTCTTACTTCATTACTGATTATTCCCGATTATTCCCATGATAGTTCTTTACACGGCTTTGCATATGACACCAGGGAGACGTCTGGGTCTATAGATGGCCTGCTTATGCAGTGGGATGATGGTTGCTGTTCTTCATTCATGAGGCATGAAGCCTGTTTGGAGGCTACAGTTAGAGATTCCACATGGCCTGATAGGTAATGTTTCATGCTATTTGAAAAGCAGCCTGATATATTGTTGAGGCCTATTGATGCAGTGTTCTTGGCCTTAGGGACAGCATTGAAGACTTGTTCCTTAGTGAGAGTTTGGGGAGTTATTTGACAGTATTTCCTGTGAGGAGGCTGGTTGGCCACAGAAGGGTAAAGTTTGAGCTGAATTTGTTTATCAGTAGGTTTGCTATCTCTTCTGGCTCAGTGTAAGTGGCTCCATTAATAATGAACTTTACACACAATTATTTGTTGGTTTTGATGTTGTGGACATATCTAAAGAATGCCTTGCAGCTATCCCTTGTCTGGAAGCCAGCCTTACCTCAAATTTGGCTTTAGTAGACTTCATTTGCCTTCTGAGTTGTTTGTTTAGTTTGACGAGAGGAGTTTTATCCTGCAGGGTGCTACATCTCCTAATTTT
This sequence comes from Protopterus annectens, assembly GCF_019279795.1. NCBI lineage: Eukaryota > Metazoa > Chordata > Ceratodontiformes > Protopteridae > Protopterus > Protopterus annectens. The sequence continues at coordinate 63,358,147 of NC_056743.1, read as the reverse complement.
TGCCATGATTTTTGTCCTTCTGTTATACAGTCTATTTACATTGAGATTCCACCAGAGTGGCTTGTTTTTTAGTTAGTTAAGTACTTATTCCTGGTGGGTTCAAGTGCCTCTATGCAGCTACAAACATCCTTGTATAGGGTTTCTGTGAACAGTTCTGCATGGGCGCAGTGTTCTCAGGGTTTGAGCGGGCTTAAACTTTTGATAGGTTATTACATAGGAAGTTAGCCTTAGAGTAGTTCCTGAATGTTCTTTTGTTAGCTGGGGTTCCATGTTTTACTTACTGGTCTGACCTTTCCAGGGTAGACATTACACTAGGGGCTGTGCAGCACTCTCCCATATTAGTGTGGACCAGATCCAGAATGTTTGTGCCCCTGTTTGGCATACTGACAATCTGGTTCAAGAAGTTTGTTTTTGCAAACTCCAGAAATCTCTGTGCCTGCACATTTAGTGTCATATATGATTTTCAGTTAATACTGGGTAATTAAAGTCATCAATAAATATCGTATCAGGTTGGATGGTAAGGGCCTCCAGTAAGCTTTAATAAATGCATTGTCCTGTTTGACAAGCCTTGAGGTACATTTATTTTTTATGTAAATCAAGATACTTCCACCTTAATCCCTGCCTGTGTAGCAGCTGGTCTAAATGTATGGATGGTATTATAGCCTTGCACTGCTGGTGTGCTCTCCATGGCTTTAAGCCATGGCTCAGTGACTGCACAGATGTTAGCATTCTCAAGTGTAAGGAGAACTTGTATGGAGTGAGGTCTCTTGCTTAGAATCCTAATATTGAACAGTAACACATTTATATTTTCTTGGTTTTGACTTGATGTGTTGGAAGGATTGCAGGTTAGCATTGCCAGAAAAAGGAACTTTGGAGGGGGTACACTGTTTTAGCAAACATTTGAACACTTAAAGGGGAGAGGTGCAGACCATCCCTGGCAAAGCATTGTGGTCTTTTGACCATCTCCTTCCATGCTGACAAAAATTGCACCCCTTTAGAGTGACACCAGAAACTGAGTCAATTATTAAAATCAATCATTTTCTGTTCATATTGTGGCATCATCCTTGGAGAAGGTAAAATGCTGCTCAGTGCTAGGTTCATTCCAGCCTGCAACCCATATTCCAAAAGCTCCACGATGTCTGTCACCATGTAGTCTAATGAGGTGCATCTCTGGTCATTTATATCCACATGGACTATAACAGAGCCATACTGGTACTTGTGGTCCAATGACCTAAGTGGGTGTGTAATTTGATCTTGGCTCCTGATAAGCAACTGACTGTGACTTACTCCTTACTCACTCTGGTGAGAGGGACATCAGTATGTATCAAAGTCTCCAATTACCACAATGTTGAGTTGTGTGGTGAATTGCCTTATGAGCATGAAAGGAGAGGCTCCATAAGATGTGGGGTGTATATGTTTATTTATTTATTGCTTTTTGTTCACCAGGATGGTCCATCTGGGCACTTACACCCCTTCTCAGAAGAGGCCATAGGAGAAAAGCTCCAATACCATCTTACATAACAAATCTCAAAGATTTTAAGGAATTTTATATTAAAGAGACACAAACATTCCTAGATATCAATCTTACAAAAGATGTATCTGAAATATATATAGGATGCATTGAAAGCATACCTATATGGAAGAGCGGTGGGATGGTATAAAAATAAACAAAAACAGTGGAATAAGGAATTAATGGAATTACAGTCAAAAGTAGATAATTTAAAGCTTGATATTCAAAATGGAAACACCAACTTAATAAAAGAACTAGAAGATACTAATAAAAAATACTCAGAGACGCTACACCACAAAACAATGATCAACTTAGAAAAAATTAAACTATGTTACTATTCAATGAATCCTAAAAAACAACGAAGAATAGCAAATAGGACTAAAAGATTATTAAAACAAATCAAATCAAGGAAATACATAATATAGAAACCAAAAAGAAAGTATCTGATTTAGAAGGAATACTAGAAGCTTTTAGGCTATTTTTCATAAACTTAATAATCAAAATGAGAAAACAGAAACACATTCAGTATTGAAAGCTTTTCTCAAAAACAATGTTAAAGTTAGGTTATTAGAGGAGCAGGTACAACTAATAGATAAACAAATAACAATGACAGAACTTAAAGCTGAAGTAAATAAGCTAAAATTAAATAAAGCTCCAGGTATAGATAATATCACCCCAGAAATGTTTAAATTACTATCAAATGAGGCTTTGCTGTTGTTATTGAATGTCTTTACATCAGTTAAAAATGGTAAAGACATTCCTCCTTCTTGGAAGTACACATTAATATCACCAATTCTGAAACAAAATAAAGATCCCAGTGAATGTTCATCATACAGACCCATTTCACTTCTTAATATAGATTATAAAATTTTTATGGCAATACATGCTGCTCGAATAAAACAATTAGTACCACTTTTGATAGAGGAGGATCAAACAGGTTTTATAAAAGATAGGAACACTTATGACAACATTAAAAGAATTCTTTCCTTAATTGATTATATAAATGTCACAAAAACAAAATGAATATTATTAGCTTAGACATAAATAGCATTTGATTCAGTGAACTGGGATTATCTGTGGTTAGTTTTAGAAGAATATGGCTTCTCAAACAACTTCACTTTGTTAATAAAATCATTATATGAAAAATCATTGGCTTATATAAAACTGGGATCTTGTCTGTCTAAATCTATTAAAATAACTAAGGGCACAAAACAAGGCTGCCCTCTTTCTCCGTTATTGTTTGCGCTAGTCATTGAACCCTTAGCAAATAATATACGTATGGATAAAAATACTGAAGGAATACAACAGCCTAGAGCTTAAAATTCAACTTTTTGCTGATGATATTTTAATTACCTTAAAAAATAATAATAGCAGTTTAAAAGCATTATGGGACTCAATTCAAAACTTTCAAAACTTTTCAAGTCTTAAATTTAATGAGAACAAAACAAATGTATTGCTTATAAATACTAATAAAAAAGATCTAAATAAAAAATACCATAAATATATATCTACCGATAATATAATTAAATACTTGGGAATTATAATAACTAACAACCTAGATACTACAATTGAAACAAATTATAAAGAGACCTTAAATAATATTAAAAATCTAATACAAAGATGGAATAAATTATTCTTTTCAATGGAAGAAAGGCTTTATATAATTAAAATGATCATATTTCCAAAAATTCTTTATGTCATACAAGCTTGTTCTTTGCCACCAGCTAAATCGCACCTAAAACAATTAAATGATTTAATGGTAATATTCCTATGGTATCCAAAAAATCCAAGGATAGCTATGAAGTATCATCTAGATGATTGGGATATAGGTGGCATAGGTTTACCAGACATAGAAATATATTTGCATTCATCCATTATTAAAACAATACCATTATGGCTAAATACAAAATATACATCAAAATGGAAGCTAGTTCATGAGAGAATCTGGTTAAAATCAGGATTTGTAGTAGCAAATAAGTATACAGATTTCATACCAAACAATTTTCTATGGCTGATGAAGGAATATATGATGATACATAAGAATAAAATATAAGTTCCAAATACATTACTTATACATTAAAAATTTTCCAAAATCTTATTAATAGCAATCCTGATATTAAAGCATGGTCATTTCTTTTATATCCAATAGCGTACACACAAGGTAATATAATAACATTTAATATGGAAGTAGTCAACATGCTTACAGAAAAGGGATTAATATATTGGCATCAATTGCTAAACTCTGGAAAACCTCTGACAATAGACCAGATTAAACAGAAATTAAATATGGAAGATAGTTCGTGGTTACATGTACAAGAATTAAGACAGTATATATTAAGCAAACAAGAAACAATGCAACCATCAATAAGACAAAATGTTCCTAACCTTATAGAACATATAATATTACTAACGAATCAACCCATTACTGGAAAGAGATACTTATCATCTATTTATAAAACAAACAAAAAAATAAAAATGCATAATAATGACAGAATATGGAATTATTATAGATCAGTTAATGGACATGTGCCAAATGACAGAGATAAAAAACTAATTCTTCTCTCTCCAAAGCAAACATCACTTTCATTACATTGGAGACTTTTTACATGGCAATTCATACACAGATCTTAGGTAACCCCTCATAAAATGGAACTTATGTTTAAGAAAAATATTGGCTGCTGGAGATGTGATTTATCAATAAAAGGAGACTGGCAACATATGTTCTACGAATGCCATTTGATTAAACCATATTGGGATAAAATAAATTATTTTCTGCAAATGGTATTCAATGATAAATTCCAGATTTCCAAATCTATTATTTTGTTTAATGCACCTGTACCCGATTGTGTGCCAAGAACAAAATATGTAATCTTATGGACTCTCCTAGCTATTGCAAGGAAGAACATTACATCAAACTGGAAATCCAAAGCTTCTCCAACTTTTAAGCAATTCATGAATATGGTGTCAGCAGTATCGCAATTGGAAATGAACACTATTAAAGGAAGAACTACATCATTATACGTAGCATGGCAAAAAGTAACTGAAATACTGGAGAATAATGACTGCAGCAGATTATAATCAGGAAACAATTGTATAGAAAGTCAATTATATGTCAACAATAGACACCCTTGTAAATACTTTATTTTGGTTTTAATGTTTGATATCTGTTTAGAGGTTTTAGCCTACCTTTTTAAATAATTTGTAAATATTTCATTGTCATAAATAACCTGCATTCATGTTTTCGGAAATGAATAAAAATATTTAAAAAAAAAAAAGAGAAAAGCTCCATTAAAGTTACAAAAGCTACAAAACAATTTACAGAGAAAAAAAACTGAATTTCAGTTCCTTGACAGCAGAAATAGGGTTTTAGAATCATGCACATTTTAAATTCAATCAAGACAGAGGCTAATACCATCTGATTTCTGTAGAAGTGTTAGTAACATATACAGCATATACAAATTTCATTACATAAGAGTGATGAGAAGCAGTATACGGTTATAAATATAGACAGAATTCATTCACAGGATAAGGTAGGAGAGCTGGAATGTTAGATGTTGGTGAAAGTCTAGAGATCTGAGAGAGAGACAACCATGGCGTGAACAAGAACAGAAGAGGAGGAGTCTAGGTGCTGTTTTAGGTTGTGCTTAAAACTAGATGCCCAGCTGTCCTTTTTTAGTGGGACAGACAGGGAGCTCCACTGTTTGGTGCCATAGGATGAGTACAGTGAGTCTCCAGCTGTATCACGGGATTTGGAGGTTAATCGCAGGCTCTTACTACCTGAGTGAAGGCAAAGTGGAGGGGAGTAGTGTTTGAGAATGTGTTGTAGAGAAGGGCATGTGTGTGGTTTGTGTATTATTTTCTGGGCAATTTGAATTTGAGTGAATATAAGGCATACCTCTCAAATGTACAGATTTTCGCAGAATGTCCACATTTTTGCCTCATATCTTTTGTCTGTTCCTCATAAAATTTGTATTTTTCAGCCAAATAATGGAGGACTGAAGTCACTAAATAACTGCATACATTTGAGTTTCAGATTTCATATCCTTCAGAAAATGCATCCTAATACAAATCCTGTTAATCTAGAAACTTTCTAAGTGTATAAGAGCAATATTTAAAATCTGTCCCTATTTTTGAGTCTGTGCCCCCACATCATTTTAGGTTTTGTCCAGATTTCTTGCACTAACAGGTTGAGAGCTATGATGTAAAGTGATTAGGAAAGTTCTAGACAGTTCTTTAGTGTTAAGCAGTGGTGAGTATGGTAGGATGTATTAACTGCAAACATAGCTATTTTGTGAAAGCTGCCTTTAATTTATTAAGTAGGGTGGTTTGAACGTTGGGTAATATGGGTGATGCGGGGAGAAGGTAGGATGATACTTAGGATTTTTTTGAGGAGTCTGTGAGGGAGGGTTTGTTTTGCTAGAGTAAGCCCAGTTTTTTTGTTTCTTTGATGGCCTGCGTGATATGCAGCTCAAATTTTAGGTTGTCTATTATGACTCCTAGTAGTTTATTTGTTAAAATTTCCATGGTGGTGGTGTTTGCTGAAATAATACTGAATGTATTAAAGGGTGCACTGGCTGTTGAGAGAGTTCTGGAAGTGAAAAGTATTAATTTTGTTTTTTGGTATTTAAGATTAGCTGATGAGCCTTTAGCCATGATTCTTTGAAAGTGAAGGAGTCTTAAGTCATTTTCTGAATTAGTAAAAGGATTGAAGTTGAGCAGATGATGGTGGCATAGTTGGCATATTGTACTAGGGTGGCAGGTTTGTTGGCTTTGTTCAGGTTGTTTGTGAAAATGTTGAAGAGCACTGGGCTAGAACCGACCCTTGTGGTACACCGACAGAAACAGGGTGGAAGAGAGATAGGCCCTGATTACATTTTATGGTCCGTTTCCTGTTGGAGAGAGAGATGCAGAATGAAGTAAGAGCTGAATGAGACAGTGGTAGAGAAGATGGTTCATTGATTAGGATTTGGTGGGATATTGTGTCAAATGCTTTTGACAAATCCAGGAACAGGGAAGATAGTTACCATTCTTTGTGTTGGCATTTATAGTTTCTGAGAAACTAAGCACAGCCATGTTGTGTGCAGGGGGCGATAGTTTGTTGTTTATGAGTTGGTTTGGAGCTGTGAGTGTGTGCATCTTTCTAAGGTTTTGGACAGAGGGGAGAGAATTGCAGTGGGTGGTAGCTGGAGAGGTCTGTGGCTGATCCACCTTTTGGAAGTGGTATAATGTGATTTTTTTTCAATATAGTGGGTACATAATTTTCTGTGATAGATCTATTTATGAGTATTAGTTGATGTACTGATGTGGATGTTGTTTTGAAAGACTGCTTTGGGGGCTGCTGAAAGCATTAGTTGTTTGTGCTTCACATAAGAGGCCTTTGGTGTTTAGGAGGTTTACATTAAAGTGCCTTAACATATGTGGGTCTGTGTATCTGATTTATGCTGTGTGTGATGGGTGCAGCATGTGTACTATTGACAACGTAATTGAGATTAGGAGTTCTTCTATGGCACAGCATTGCTTCCAGTGATACTATGTAAAAACATCTCTCACATATCAGCTTGTTTGAGAATTAGCAGCTTGTCAGTGAGCAGAAGGCAATCCAGTGGAATCTTCATTGGAAGAAGGGTGGGATGGATACTGAGGCAGTATGTGGATGAAAGTAACTGACCCTGTCTGTTGTACAGCCCTGGCTCATTACAGTTAGCCCCACCCATTCAGCTACTTTCTGCAGCACCCCCCCCCCCCACTTTGAAGACACCAGCTGCCACTGCTTCTGTTTAATATTGTAAACTTATTGGCATAGCCAGCCTCAGGCATAGGCCAACTAAGCAGCTGTCTAGGGCGCCACCCTAGTAGGGGTGCTTTTTCAGTATTTATTTGATGAAGACAGACCAGGATGGGGGCACCAGGTGATGTGGTGGAGGGCGCTGTGGAGCCCTTTTGCCTGGGGTACCAGTTGAGCTAAGGCCGCTCCTGCTTATTTGCATAGGTATGTCCTTACCTTTAGAGTTGTTCTCCCAATATACTGCTTCGCATACATAACAACTACATATGCAAGAAATGTGGACGTATAAGTGAACTCTCTTAATGGTTTTACACTACTATTTAAAAAAGGAAAGAGGTAAAACTGAATACCTTCCACATACTGGCATATATTACAATCTTGCTACTTAAAAGTCCCCATTCAAAACCTTGTTTCTAAAGGCCTAGAAGATTTCTTACATGTTTCTCTTCCTCTCTCTCTCTCTCCCTTATGAGTAAATATAGGATTCTCACCAACTCAAGAAATAATTCCCTGATTTATTCTTAAGCAATGTCTGTAATAAATGTGGAGCCAAAAATTTTGCCTAAAGTCCTACCATTGCAGCTACAAATGATATGACTAGTCCATTAACCGAGGGGCAAGTGGACTTCATGGCAGATAAGAATTCAGCACAGTAGCCCTGTTTTACTTCACAATCCCTCAGCTCTGAGCAGCATGGAGGACAACGGGGCTTTTTTTACTTAGAGAAAACATTCAAGGGGGTTAAAGCAGAATTCATGGACATGCCCAAAACAATGAGTCACCTCCTAAGATGCGAGAACATCCAAAGGGCCTTAATTCTAACCCATCTGCTAGATTTAAATTCAGCAAGTTCTTGTATTTGCAGACAAAATCTCTGTCCTTGCTAATGAGCTAGGGTAGTTAAGTTGCAGGTCTTGTACATAAGTAATTCATGTTGCAAGCAGACTCTTGGTAAGTCAATGTTCTACCTGCTTTCTGTAGGCACCGGCATGGATTTTGAAGGAAATGGACTTGGGTGGTCCGAGAATGGATTTAAATATTTCACATGTACCGGGGCACTAAAAAGGGAAAATCTCAAAGAAGTGAAATATCAGGCGGTTTTTGACCTTCTCAGGCGGCAGTAAGTGCATGTCCTTCAGATGTCATATTAGTGCAAAGCTGAATATAGTCAAGGAATTACTATACTCTCTATCCCTGCTTCCTGTGGCAGCGGCTAGTTCATGGTTTGAAAGGGAAAGTAGCAACCTTGACATTCTATGGTGTGTAAAGTCTACACTGATGTTAATTGCAGATGTAGACTTGTGGAATAGCGAGTAGAACAGTTAGATACTCTTTTCCCTTAAAGATGAGGAGAGGTATACAAGAGCAATTGTGATGGAGAATACAGATGTTCTGAGTATTACAACTAAAAGAACTTGGCTGAAGTGCTACCCTTTTTGAAGGTCAAAGGGATTGTTGTCATTTTCATCATTACTATTGATTTTCTGTAGCATTAAATCCTGAATGTGACAGTATCCAAGTTCATTTTTTGTTATTTTAAACATTTAGAAGGGGGGGGGTATACTTGTAAATACTCTGCACAGACAGAGGAGTATCATGACATTGTGCCAGCATCTTCAGAAGCTTCCAAAAAAAAAAAAAAGAAATAACACAAAAAACTGTAGCCAAAACGAAGACCAGTCGAGGTTGCAGGATGTCTCAATGTGTATAAGGAAATTAATCCAATCCACAGAACACTTTTTATTAGCAGAACAATCAAAAGCTGGTAAACGCTTTCGTTCCATAAATACAGAACTTCATCAGACAAATCACACTTCAAACCACTCATATTTAAACTAAATTAAGGTAATCACATGAGTAAAAACACATTTCATAGCCACACCTCCTTAAAGTTATAGTAAAATATATACTAAAAATATATATATATATATCAAAATGGTAAAGCAAAACAGAACAACAGCAGCAAACCATAGACCAACGCTTCCAATGAAAAGCATATAGCAGGCAAACCTCTCGTGTAAATACGTGTAGATCCAATGAACAAAATCCAGATATAGTGTAAACGTTTATTAAAACAGGTTAGCGCTTTCACCAATAATGGCTTCCTCAGACCTATGCATTCTACAAATCTCATCTTTGTTTAAATAGCGCTCATGGCGGGAATTCAAAATTCTTAAAGTGCAATCACATTTAATTTCAGATATTCAACAATTAAAGCAAATAAATCATACAATTAGTTTAAAAACTCATCTAAAAGCACGTGTTTTAAAAACACATATAAAAAATATTTATAATAAATATATGTATATATCTCTGATTATAGGTGTGCCTATACTTATACAAATATTCTCCCTATCTAAAATTACCTACGGATGTTCCTGGCTTTTAAGAATGGCTTAATGGGTACTACACCATTGAGACCTGGTTGAATATCAGATCTCAACTTTATTATCCAATTGGCTTCTCTGGTCTCAGTATAGTTTTTTATATCGCCCCCTCTATTGCCTGGCTTAATAGTTTCTAAAATGGAAAACTTAAAAGTATGCCTGGGTCCACTCTCCATAACATGTCTAGCAAGGGCATTTGTTTTCAAACCTATCCGAATATTATATGCATGTTCCCTCATCCTGTCCCTGAGTGCCCTGTTGGTTTTGCCAACATAGAATGCTTGGCACTCAGAGCAGGATGCTAAATAAACCACATTGAAAGTAAGGCAGCTACCATGAGCCCTAAAGGTATACTCCTTCTGGGTAATGGGATGAATGAACGTGTTGTCCAAATTGATATAATTACAAAAATTACATTTCCTACATTTTTCTGTCCCCTCTATCTCTATACCATATTTATCTATCTCTTCCTTGGGGTAACATAGTAATCGCTTTAGATTCTTCTTATTTTTGTATACAAATCTTGGTTCCTCTCCCACTATTCTTAATATCTCCGATTCAACAGTTAGCACACCCCAATGTTTCCTTATTATATCTTTAATTTTTGCTACATCACTGGTATAAAAAATAATACATGCTACTCCTTCCGCTTTACTTCTCCCATTTTCACAGACTATATTCCCATCATTCATTGCTGGCCTATGTGCTGACCCATTATCAAAATAAGGGGCAGCAGCTTGCTCTCTCAGTGACGACATATCTACAAGACCTCTACTAATATCTCTTTCTGAGTATCCTCTACTTCTAAATCTATCAGTTAGCTCACTAATTTCTTTGACAAAGCCTGTATCAGTGGGATTGTACCTGGATGTGCGTATGGCCTGTCCCCTTACCACATTTTGATACACATATCCCGGGTGCATGCTTGTTCTGTGTAAAAGTGCATTTTTATGGCACTTCTTCCTGTATACTCCTGTATTCATCAATCCATTTTCCAATTTCTCTATATATATATATATATATACATGAACATTTGTAGTATAAAAAAATGGTACAAGATTGCAATCAGCATATAATGACAATAAGCAAAATGTTTTTTCATTACAGATTTGGAAAAATATACCTCCATATAAAAGATGTACATATATGTATTAATATAAGTATAAATAAGTGCACACCTATCACTACAAACCATTATTAATTTCAGGGGTATACATTATTATTAAAACATTTTTATTAAATATAAAAAGATGATCTCATTAAGGCTTTTAATCTTAACAGGGAACTAATAGAAATATTCTCATTCAGTCCCAGCCAGTTGCCAGCATCCAAAACCAGCTGCCAGTACAGTCCCTTTTATTCCAACAAAATAGACCAGGCACCACCTCTTATTTCAGTAGGGATGTGATCTATAACAAGAAACTGGAATGAATGTCCTTCATTCTCCATCAAATGCTTGCTCAGAGCATTTTTTTCTTTTTATTTCGTACAAATGCTCATAAACACGATTCCTCAATTTCCTATCTGTTTTGCCAATATAATAACACCCACATTGTTCACACAAAGCACAATATATTACCCTTTCAGTATTACAATTGTATTTCCTTTTTAGTCTAAAGGTAGTATTATTTATTTAAAATTCATATCCTTCCTTTATATATTTGCAAAAATGACACATGCCACACTTGTTCATATAACCATCATTATTTTTCATAGAACTCTGTTTCTTTTTGAAGCAACTCTTCAAATTCCTGCCTCTTCCATATATTATTGTGGGCCTTGTATCTACATGTTGTCTTAGATTCTTGTCTTAAGTATGGTCCAATTTTTCTCTAAAATGTTTTTAAAATCAAGGCTGTCTACAATAAAAACTGGCATAAAGGATGTGTTATAATTTCTGTTCACATCATCATGATTGCCAATGGTCACACTAGTGGTGGTGACCTGGTGTATTGGAAATTCACTTAAAAGTGGTATATAGAAATTCCTTAACCTCTTGTTAACCACTTCCAGTATAATTTCAGTAACAAATTTCATGGGATAGCCTCTTTTTACAAACATATTCTTTAAAACTTCACATTCAGTTAAAAAAAATCCAAATCGGATACCATACGTGCAGCACGGACAAGCTGACCCTTGACTATGGCTTTTTTCTGTTTGTATGGGTGTGTACTGCTATAATGTAATAAGGAATTTGAATAAGTCTCTTTTCTGTAAATTTTGGAGGTAAATCTTCCATTATTATAATCTTTGGTTATCAAAATATCCAAGTATGCTATCCAATGTAAATCAAAATAGTGGGTAAATCTTAGAAAATGTGTTGTTGAATTAATATAGGACATACATTCATTAATGTTTTCAAAAGGTCCATCCCACAGGACAAACATATCATCCAAAAACCGACAATAGTATTTTATGTAAAGGTAAAATTCAGAGGGGAATAAATATTTCCTTTCCCATTGTGTTACTACTATATTAGCATATAAACCCCCACAAGCTGATCCCAGAGCAACACCCACTTGTTGTAGAAAAAACTCATTTTCAAATAAAATAAAGTTATTCTTTAGAATAGTTTCCAGAAGTTGTAGATATAGTAATACTTTGAAATGTCCAACCTTCTTGTCGTATAGTTATTCACTAAACCAGGCTAGTCCAATGTCATGTGGAATTATTGAATATAAATCCATGACGTCTATAGTGAGAAACATATAGGTGTCCTTAAAGGGTGCTTCATTCATGGCCTTCAAAAAATTCCATGAATCCTTGCACAGATGAGGTTCACTATGTACTAGATTTTTTAATTTAGCATCCAAGAATTTGGCCAAAGGTTGTATAATACACCCTTTGGAATCCACTATAGGGCGCATTGGTGGCTGATCTAAGTTTTTGTGCAGCTTTGGTAACCCAAAATTTACCGATACCTTAGGATGGGAGACTGTAAGGTAATTTAATTCATCAATTGTTATGGATCCTTGAATAAACAAGTCCTGGAGTTAATTTTTAATTTTTAAGTATGCCTTATTCATTTCATTTAAGGAAGACATTGCATATATTCTTCCATTTAAAATATATAACATCTTCTTCTTATAATCCACTAAATTCATTAAAACACCACCCCCTTTGTCAGGTTTCATGATCCTAATTTCTTCTAAGAAACCATGAATTTCTTTAATGGTATGTCCTGCTGCTATATCATCCCTGTTCAGGCTTCTGTGCCTGGTCATTAAATTCCGGATATCTAATTCACATAATCTTTCAAATAATAGAATTATGGGGTGTAGTGGGGGGTTGTAAGTACTCAAAATCATTAGGGGATTTAAAAATTGGTCAGAAAAATAATTCTGAAACATGCTATTCAGGTTTAATTTGCGAGTGTATAACTTTAAATCCATTAAATTATTACCTACATCACTATGTTGTCTAGGAACAAATGTGAACCCTTTTGCAAAAAGGTCACAACGAGCAATGTCCAAAGCAGCATTAGAGAAATTGTACACTTTAAAATCACCTGAAGAGTTTGTAGCAATACAACAAGGGGGTGAAAGGTGATCACATAATTAATCCACAGGGTTAGTGGGGGGGTATATCAACATCAAAATCACTAATGTTCAGGCTGTTTAATTCCTGTTGTTCCATGCCCTGCTGTAGGGGTACCTCCCCCTCCCATTTGTTTTCCCTCCCCTGTTCCACCTGTTGTTGGACCTTTGTGGGGTTTGATATCCTTCCACTCTCATGTTGTCTGGAGGTGGATTCCTGTTCTTCAATTGCTCTGAGTGTCTTAAAGGGGGGTATTCTTCCTGATCTAAAAAAGGCTCTTCCTGTTCAGTGTGTAAGGGGTATAAATCAGAAGTATTATTATTGTTATTGCTTCCATTATAATCCCTAAACGTATTACTCCATTCCTGGGAGGGTGGAGGTCTGGGGTAAGCAACACTCTACTGTACTCTGTTTTGTCTCTATTAAGCTTTTTTATTTCACGAGCCCTTATGGTTGAAGTTAATTCATCTATACTTTTAAAAATTCTCACATGTTCATTTTTAAAATCATTGTACTGTCTGTGTGCACAAATCACATGGTCCAAATCAGTCACAGTTTACATTAATTCATTAATCAATCTATCATTGTGTTTTATGATTAAATTCATATAGTCATAACCATGTTGGTCAAACAATTCAATCAGTTCATTAAATAATAAAGAGTCAGCCTTTAAACCATTGGGGTATCGCCACATGCGTAACCCTTTTGGGACCACTTTTTCTTTTATACATTCTTAAAAGTATGTATTATCCAATTGTAGTCGCTTAATTTTAGACAGGTAATAGTCAAATTCTTCAAGTAAAAAAATGTAAACTTTTATTACCAGTTTCTATTCTGTTTGTTAATCCATTGTTCAAAGATATAGTAGTTGTTAACCAGTCTCTCAATAAGGGAACGCCTGTAGAGATTTACGACAGTTGTTCAGAATCTGTTGTACTTTGCCCACATGGGATACAGCTGTTGCTACCATTGATATTTAAATCCGTACTAGGTCCACTGCTCACTGAGGCTTGTTGAGAGCCATTGTGTAAGTTAACATCACTCAGAGTTTGCTGCAAATGTAGACACGCTGTATTACCTTTAACGGACACATTGGAGCTGCGTCCTACGTCACTGGGAGGTGTGGCAAGCAATGAATCAACCTTTTGGGTCAAAATTTGAACAATACAGGTAAGATCCATGACCGCTCATTGTAGTACACTCATCTTGAATGATTTGATTGTTCTGCTAAAAAAAAGTGTTCTATGGATTGAATTAATTTCCTTATACACATTGAGACATCCTGCAACCTTGACGGGTCTTCGTTCTGGCTACAGTTTTTTGTGTTATTTCTTTTATTTTTGGCAGTTTGTTATGGCAGAAGAGGTTAGTTTGGGTGCCTCTACTGAGCTTTTATCGAAAAGCTCCGAGATGAGTGTACTACAACGAGCGGTCATGGATCTTACCTGTATTGTTCAAAATTTGACCCAAAAGGTTGATTCATTGCTTGCCACGCCTCCCAGTGACATAGAACGCAGCTCCAATGTGTCCGTTGAAAGTAACACAGCATCTTTACATTTGCAGCAAACTCTGAGTGATGTTAACTTACATAATGGCTCACAACAAGCCTCAGTGAGCAGTGGACCTAGTACGGATTTAAATATCAATGGTAGCAACAGCTCTATCCCATGTGGGCAAAGTACAACAGATTCTGAACAACCATTGCAAATCTCTACAGGCATTCCCTTATTGAGAGACTGGTTAACAACTACCATATCTTTGAACAATGGATTAAAAAACAGGACAGAAACCGGTAATAAAAGTTTAAATTTTTTACTAGAAGAATTTGACTATTACCTGTCTAAAATTAAGTGACTACAATTGGATAATACATACTTTCAAGAATGTATAAAAGAAAAAGTGGTCCCAAAAGGGTTACGCATGTGGCGATACCTCAATGGTTTAAAGGCTGACTCTTTATTATTTAATGAACTGATTGAATTTTTGACCAACATGGTTATGACTATATGAATTTAATCATAAAACACAATGATAAATTAATGGAAACTGTGACTGATTTGGACCATGTGATTTGTGCACACAGACAGTACAATGATTTTAAAAATCAACATGTGAGAATTTTTAAAAGTATAGATGAATTAACTTCAACCATAAGGGCTCATAAAATAAAAAAGCTTAATAGAGACAAAACAGAGTACAGTAGAGGTGTTGCTTACTCCAGACCTCCACCCTCCCAGGAATGGGGTAATAAGTTTAGGGATTATAATGGAAGCAATAACAATAATAATACTTCTGATTTATACCCCTTACACATTGAACAGGAAGAGCCTTTTTTAGATCAGGAAGAATACCCCCCCTTTAAGACGCTCAGAGTGATTGAAGAACAGGAATCCACCTCCAGACAACATGAGAGTGGAAAGATATCAAACCCCACAAAGGTCCAATAACAGGTGAAACACGGGAGGGAAGATGAATGGGAGGGGGTGGTACCCCTACAGCAGGGCATGGAACAACAGGAATTAAACAGCCTGAACATTAGTGATTTTGATTTTGATATACCCCCCACTAACCCTGTGGATGAATTATGTGATCACCTTTTACCCCCTTGTTGTATTACTACAGACTCTTTAGGTGAAGTGCACAATTTCTCTAATGCTGCTTTAGACATTGCTCATTGTGACCTTTTTGCAAAAGAGTTCACATTTGTTCCTAGACAACGTAGTGATGTAGGTAATATTTTAATGGGTTTAAAGTTATACAGTCGCAAATTAAACCTGAGAAGCATGTTTCAGAATCCTTTTTCTGACCAATTTTTAAATCCCCTAATGATTTTGAGTACTTACAAACCCCCACTACACCCCATGATTCTATTATTTGAAAGAATATGTGAATTAGATATCCGGAATTTAATGATTAGGCATAGAAGAAGGACATACCCTTAAAGAAATTCATGGTTGGTTTCTTAGAAGGAATTAGGATCTTGAAACCTGACAAAGGGGGTGGTGTTGTTTCAATGAATTTAGTGGATTATAAGAAGATGATGTTATATATTTTAAATGGAAGAATATATGCAACATCTTCCTTAAATGAACTGAATAAGACATACTTAAAAATTAAAAATGAACTCCAGGACTTGTTTATTCAAGGATCCATAACAATTGATGAATTAAACTATCTTACAGTCCCCCATCCTAAGGTATTGGTAATATTTGGGTTACCAAAGCTGCACAAAAATTTAGATCAGCCACCAATGTGCCCTATAGTGGATTCCAAAGGGTGTATTATACAACCTTTGGCCAAATTCCTGGATGCTAAATTAAAACATCTAGTACATAGTGAACCTCATCTGTGCAAGGATTCATGGAATTTTTTGAAGGCCATGAATGAAGCACCCTTTAAGGACACCTATATGTTTCTCACTATAGGCGTCATGGATTTATATTCAATAATTCCACATGACATTGGACTAGCCTGGTTTAGTGAATACTTATACGACAAGAAGGTTGGACATTTCAAAGTATTACTATATCTACAACTTCTGGAAACTATTCTAAAGAATGACTACTTTATTTGAAAATGAGTGTTTTCTACATCAAGAAAATGTTGCTATGGGATCAGCTTGTGGGGTTTATATACTAATATAGTAGTAACACAATGGGAAAGGAAATATTTATTGCCCTCTGAATTTTACCCTTACATAAAATACTTTTGCCGATTTTTGGATGATATGTTTGTCCTGTGGGATGGACCTTTTGAAAAAATTATTGAATTTATGTGCTATATTAATTCAACAACACATTTTCTAAGATTTACTCACAATTTTGATTTACATAGGGTATCATATACTTGGATATTTTGATAACCAAAGATTATAATAATGAAAGATTTACCTCCAAAATTTACAGAAAAGAGACTTATTCAAATTCCTTATTACATTATAGCAGTACACACCCATACAAACAGAAAAAAGCCATAGTCAAGGGTCAGCTTGTCCGTGCTGCATGTATGGTATCCGATTTGGATTTTTTTTAACTGAATGTGAAGTTTTAAAGAATATGTTTGTAAAAAGTGGCTATCCCATGAAATTTTTTACTGCAATTATACTGGAAGTGGTTAACAAGAGGGAAAGGAATTTCTATATACCACTTTTAAGTTAATCTCCAATACACCAGGTCACCACCACTAGTTTGACCATTGGCAATCATGACGATGTGAACAGAAATTATAACACATCCTTTATAACAGATTTTACTGTAGATAGCCTTGATTTAAAAAACATTTTAGAGAAAAATTGGACCATACTTAGACAGGACAGGAACCTAAGACAACATGTGGATACAAGGCCCACAATAATATATGGAAGAGGCAGGAATTTGAAGAGTTGCTTCAAAAAGAAACATAGTTCTATGAAAAATAATGATGGTTATATGAACAAGTGTGGCATGTGTCATTTCTGTAAATATATAAAGGAAGGATATGAATTTAAAATAAATAATACTACCTTTAGACTAAAAAGAAAATACAATTGTAATACTGAAAGGGTAATATATTGTGCTTTGTGTGAACAACGTGGGTGTTATTTTATTGGCAAAACAGATAGGAAATTGAGGAATTGTGTTTATGAGCATTTGTATGAAATAAAAAGAAACAAATGCTCTGAGCAAGCACCTGATGGGGAATGAAGGGCATTCATTCCAATTTTTTGTTATAGATCACATCCCCACTGAAATAAGAGGGGGTGCCTGGTCTATTTTGTTGGAAAAAAGGGAACTGTACTGGCAGTTGATTTTGGATGCTGGCAACTGGCCGGGGCTGAATGAGAATATTTCTATTAGTTCCCTGTTAAGATTAAAAGCCTTAATGAGATAATCTTTTTATATTTAATATTTAAAAAAATGTTTAATAATGATGTATACCCCTGAAATGAATAATGGTTTGTAGTGATAGGTGTGCACTTATTTATACTTATATTTATATTAATACATATATGTATATCTTTTATATGGAGGTGTATTGTTCCAAATCTGTAATGAAAAAACATTTTGCTTATTGTCATTATATGATGGTTGCAATCTTGTACCATTTTTATACTACATATTTTATACTACAAATGTTCATATATATATATATATATATATATATATATATATATATATATTTTTTTTTTAGTATATATTTTACTATAACTTTAAGGAGGTGTGGCTATGAAATGTGTTTTTACTCATGTGATTACTTAATTTAGTTTAAATATGGGTGGTTTGAATTGTGATTTGTCTGACGAAGTTCTGTATTTTTGGAATGAAAGCGCTTACCAGCTTTTGATTGTTCTGCTAATAAAAAGTGTTCTGTGGATTGGATTCGTTTCCTTATACACATTGAGATATCCTGCAACCTCGACTGATCTTCAGAAGCTTCCCAAAGTACAGAATCGTTTCAGATGGCATACGATTCCTTTAAATCCTGCTGTTAAACAGGTATGCTATCCACATTATTTGTCAACTATAAGAAGCTTCTTTTTATATGTTTAAAAGATAATAAAAGGACTTAGCAACTGAAATGTTTATTTTATTGTGGACAAAAGCAAATAGGTTCGACAAGGCGAAGTAGAAAACATAAATTCCTTTATTCCAATGCAAGAGTAAGCGCTTTCACAGATACAATCTGCTTCATCAGACCATGATGAAGCAGATTGTATCTGTGAAAGCGCTTACCCTTGCATTGGAATAAAGGAATTTATGTTTTCGACTTTGCCTTGTCGAACCTATTTGCTTTTGTTCACACTTTTTCCTTTTTGGCTTTTGGTTCCATTATTCGTTCAGAGTTTCTTTTGGTCTAAAATGTTTATTTTACTTATTATTGTTTACTGGGTTTGTCTTACTGGGTACTATCAAAAACACATTTTCAGCAGCCCCCCCCAAAAGAAAAATCTCAGAAATATTACAAATATTTTTAAATAGACATTCAGTAATCTTCTTCTTCTGGCTTTTTCCGGTTAGGGGTTGCCACAGCGGATCACCTTGTCCGCTCATTTCAACTTTTGGAATTATTTTAATATTGTGTGATATGGTGTAATGGTAATTCGGGATATCAAAGCAGATCCACATATATATTGTCTATGAAGTTGCTTTTTTAGCCGACCTGTTAACTACAGTGGAGTTTTACGGTGTCGAGTTGCCAGCCCAGCACCCAACCTTCCATAGAAGGCACACACACACTCACACCTAGGGCAATTTAGAGTGTCCAATCAACCTACAGCATGTCTTTGGGATGTGGGAGGAAACCCACGCGACCACAGGGAGGACATGCATACTCTGCACAGAAGGCACCCTAGCAGAGGATCGAACCAGAGAACCTCTTGCTGTGAAGCAGCAATGCTAACCACTGCACCACCGTGGCCACCCAAATAGACATTCAGTAATACATATTAAAAACTACACATTCACTTGCTAATTAGATTACTTTAATAAGAAAAACTATTTCAATATAAAAGATACATATGCATTAGTAAATGCTGAACACTGAGCATCTGAAGAGGTGTATTAGCAGGTTTGTAAAACAGATAACAGACAATGGGATTAGGGCTTAGAAATTCAAAGAAATGGAGTTGAAGGAAGGAGCCAAGTAGGGAAGAAACTGTCAATATTGTAGTTAACAGGTCGGCTAAAAAAGCAACTTCACAGACAATATATATGTGGATCTGCTTTGATATCCCGAATTACCATTACACCATATCACACAATATTAAAATAATTCCAAAAGTTGAAATGCCCGAAAGTTTAAAACCTCCAGTCTCAAACCATCTAAAGGTTACATAAAGTTGAAATGGTAAGTGTTTAAGTAATTCACTATTACTTTAAGGGTTTGTATGTAGAGCCAAAAAGAAAATATACCCATTTTTTCAATGTAGAATGATCTCGGAGTTGGTATATTTAATTTAGGGTGTGTGTAGGGGGGGGTGTAGCCCCTCACAAAAACTAAAGAAAAAATATTATACATAATGTTGTATATCTTTTCCAGTTCATGTCATGTCATGTCCATGTCAAATGTCAGTAAGCGAGGATACGCCCACTTCTTTGTAGACTGTCCTGGGAGGTAGTGTAGTGATTCAAAGCCAGGTACATATTAAAAATGTTGACCTGTTTGTTTAAATATGCTGTTTGGTGGGAAAGTAAAGTTATTGTGGTTTTATATTGAAAGATATTTCATTTCTTTGAGATGTTTTTGGTGTATGGCAGGATGCTAACGTTTAGTGTAGGTTGTTTAATATTTTGATGGTCAAGCTTTACATTTTTCAATATTGTGGTAGTCGTAGTTGAGGTTTTAAACTTTCAGGCCCTTTAACATTTGGGATTATCATCTCGATATTGTGTGGTTCGGTGTAATTCAGGATATCAAAGTAGATCCATATGTATATATATATATATATATATATATATATATATATATAGATATATATATATATATATAAATGGCTGTTATAAGGATTATATTAGAAGTATAGAGGTGGAGGTATGATCAATGTCACAAAACTAAGTATAGGGTTGGGAAATACTAACAAATGTATTCAGGTATTGGTGAAGAGTGGCTGTCGGGCACATAATTCTGAATGAAGATAAATGGTTTGATGATCTACAAGATGAAGATAACAGTGGCATTTATCATGGAGTTATACAGGAAGAGATTCACTGATTTGATAGGTGACATTTTAGTGGTGTTTTAAATGAGTTTTTATTCCGCATGAATTTCAGTGGTAGTGGAATGTAATTCCATAGTTTAGCTACACTATTTGAATATAGAGAGTCACCTGCAGTATTAGATGATTTGGTTATAGTGATTAGCGATTTTTCTCTAGAGCATATAATTCTATTGGTGGAGTAAGTGTTGTATTGAGTTATGGGCTTGATAATTTTCTGGCTTATAGTGACATCTGTGTATTGTAGTTAGCTTAGAAAGAGCTAGGTGATGTAGTTATAACCAGTTTAAGTCTCATGAGGGCTAGCAGTTAGGCAGTGGTGTGTTCTATGGTTATAGTTTAGAGTATACAGTTACAATTGGCTATTTTATTACACTATTACTCAAGTTTGAACAGTTGTGAGACTTAAAGGTTAGTGTAAATTGAGGCAGCATAGATGAGAAATGGCAGTAAGAAAGCAAAGGTAATGTGTCTTCTGGCTATGTCAGTAAGGTAGGTTATTCTCATTTAATCTCTCCAGGTCTTTTTGGTTTTCAGTACCATGATGGCAATGTACCCCATTCTGAAGTCAAAGTATGATTAAAGATTGTGAAACTGGTATTGTATGAATCTTAGATGTTAGCCAAAAATGGTCTTCACAGACAGCACCCACAATGTGCCCAGAACTGACGTTGTCTGTAGTTCATATAAATTTACATGTATCGGTAGCATATCTAAATTGACTGGAAAGTCTTTTTTGAGACTGATTACTTCTACTATTATTGGAAATGTCTGGATATCCTTCTTTCACTTTGCCCAAATTTCTGACAGCAAATCCTAGTATTCTATGATGTATCTCTTTGCACGCAAGACACTGTAATCACTGGGTGTAGCAATTTCACTGATCAATGTAACTTTTGTGTTCTTTTCATGGACTACTATATTTGGCTTTCTCACATCTATTTTTTGAACTGCTGGTAATGAGTGATCTCATGTGATATAAACTTCATCATTCTCTATAATGCTTTGTGGCTCATGTTTCCAATGCTTCTGAACTACTTAAATATTGTAATGGTTGCACAATCACCGCTGTAACAGTCTTGCCATATTATTATGCGTTTCACTATTCAGGGCCTCCACCATTAGTGTATCATACCCAGCAATAAGATGCGTGACTGTTTCCAGTTTTGTTTTATCGAACCTGCATTTGTCCCACATGATCAATGGATGTTGTAAACCAACATGTATGTAGTCCACTATCCTGGGCCATCACAATTAACCTTTTATTTTTGATTTAAATTCATTGCTCCTTAACCACTCCGGCATCAGATCCTGATCGCCATGAGGTTGTTCCAGGAGTTTTCTCTGCTTGCAACTATATTTTTGCCTTTTCCACATTTCTTGACTTTTCATCTGATCCTTCTCCTTATATTCTTTCTTTTGGTTTATGACACATTCAGTTGCTGCCTGATTCTTATTTACTTTTGGTTTTATTTTCATTCCCATTTGACACCAATATGCTTCTGCTAAACCAACCAGGGAAGTCATCTTAGACATTCTCCTTATGTTTTAAAACTTTCATGATGTTTGGATCTGGTAAAGTCAGCAGATATGTATGCAGTCTTATGACTGCAGATTTATAAAGGGTAATCAGTTCTGAGGAGGCCCATACCTCCTTCAGAATGAGGAATACATAGATTGATAAGACTGTTACTAGGCTAACGATCTGGGGTGGGGGGGCTTTCTAAGCCTAGTCAGGCTTTCCCAAAAGAATAATGATGTCCTGTATCCAAATAAGGCATTCAGGACCAGTCATTTATAAGCTGCATCTGTCCATAAGGGATGTGGATGTCAGGGCCCGGTGTAAATTTCCTATTTCCCATCCACTGGATAATAGACAAACTCAGCTTCACATAGATGGGAAGCTTAAGGAGAACACACTCAAGACTGCAGCACCTACCACCACTTTAAGTACAACATAGTATCGACAACCCACCGACATGGTATGGGAGTAGAACTGCAGAACAGTAGAATATGCTCTCTGTTGTCCAACTGATACTGCTAATTTTGGTATACACCACTTTTTATATATTATTTGATAAGCATGAAGCATGTTTTTTTTTTTTTTTCTGTCTGGCTGATCCAGTACCTTTTAGCACCAGTCAGTCACCCCAAAACTGTATGTTAGAAGAGTAAGAACAAATTGGTTTATAGCTTAGCCTTTGTTCCTAGATGTCAGGGCTGTTTTCAGTATTAATTTTAGTTTTCTAAAATATTCCTCACCAAATTTTGTTCACATTTGTTCACGTCTTATTGTCAATCCTTCAGCAATTCCCAAATATTTATACACTCCCTCCTGCTCAAGTTCCTTTATATCACATTCATGTCCCAAACAGATATTTTCTTGGTGCTACAGTTTTCCTCCTTTAAAGGTCGCTTTTGCACATTTATCAAGACCAAATGACATTCTTATATCATCCGAGAAAGTTTTAACCACTTGCAGTTGTGGTTTCAGTTCCACATCTGATGAACTATACAGTTTTAAATCATCCACAACAGAGAAGTCTTTACTCTTGGTTGTGTTCTGGTAGCCAAATTGTAATCATGACCTAATATTTGTTAAGTACACAGTTTAATGGGTTAAAGGCAAAACAAAAGAGTAGCAGTGACAAAGAGTTACCCCTGAAATATCGCCCTTTGAATTTTTATCTCCGGGGCAATAATTTGTCTTTTATCATAGCTTTTTTGAGAAAGTCATCAAAGCCCTGGATGAAGGTAAGACAGTGCATACTGCCTGTCTTGACTTGACCAAGGCTGTTGACACAATCACCCATGCAGGTATCATTGAAGAAACTCTCCCAGCTGAGGATTAACCCTTGCATCATTAGATGGGTAGCCAGCTGGCTCACTAACAGAACACATACCGTCAATTTATTTATTTATTTGACTTATTTTACATTTGTTGACCAGGTTAGTCTGGCTGGGCAGAAATCCCTTTTTCAGCAGTGACCCGGGAAGAAAAGTGCCATTAGAGTACAACAAGTAGCAGTTTAGTGTACAGATTACACATTATATTCTAACAACAGAGTAAGCAAAAAAACTATTTTCAATATTTACATTACAGTCAAGATTAAACAATAGTTTAGCAGTAAGGATTGACAGAGCATAGTATAGAAGTAAACTGTGGAGATGAGTGGAGGTAATACAGGGGGGTTTAAGAATCAAGAATAGAAGAGAGGGAGGGAGGTTGGAAATAAAAGGCAGTGGGAAAAAGGGGCTAGACATAATAGGGATGTTATATAGGTAGAATTAGATTTGAGATGAGACCGGAGGTTGAGGATAGAAAAAATGTGGAACTAGAGGAGAGAAAGGTATGTAATGTAGAATAGTATGAAGGCTGGAGGAGAAAGAAGGATAGAGTGGATATTGTTTACGGTGGCTGACTGCAGTGGCAGTACCAGTGATTTTTGAGGTGTTCCTTTAAAGCTGCTTTGAATAATTTTGGGTTGGTAAGGGACCTTATCTCTTGAGGCAGTTTATTCCAGGACATGGATGGGTGGTAGCTATAAAGTTTACATCCAGTTTTAGTTTTGGGGTTGTAGATTTGGAGTAACTTTTGGCTAGAGCTTAATTTTCTGGACGGAGAGTAGCAGGAGATGAGTGGCGCGAGTGTTGGACAATAAGTAGGCAAGTAAAGGATAGAGTGAATAATGGAGAGCTGTGAGAGTAAACAGTGAGGTAGTTCTAACCAGTTCATTAGTTTTAGAGAGATGCAGTGATGGGATTTATAGTTTTGATGTGCTGCAAAACGAGCGATTTTATTGTAGGTGGTTTCAAGTTTGGTGATAAGGATAGAGTCAAGATTAGTAAGGATATGGGAGCCATACATAAGACTGGGTAGGAGATATGATTGAGAGAGTGTAATCTTGGCTTCAGAGGAAAAGAATTTTTTAGATCTGTAGAGGAGTCCAAGTTTTTGATGGGTCTCTGATGCAATTATTGATATGTATATCAAATTTCAATTAATCGTCTATGGTAATTCCTAAGAGTTTGGTGTTAGGTTCTACTTGTATGGGGGTGTTGTTAAGAGATAGAATAGTGAAAGTAGATTTGATATAGGCCAGATTTTTTGGGAGAAACAGTAACAGTTTTTTTTTTTTTTTGGATTGAGTATGAGCTGATTGTCAGCCATGTTTCGATTGAGTTAAAGGCAGTTTGGATGGCAGAATGGAGTTCAGAGAGGGAGCTGGCTATAGTAGTAATGGTTGAGTCATCAGTGTATTGAACTAATGAAGACTGGGAGGAGGAAGAATAGAGTTTGTTAGTGAAAATATTAAGGGGTAAAGGCCCTAAAATAGAGCCTTGAGGAACACCCATTTTGACTGGCAGAGGTGGTGAGAGTGCAGACTGCAATTTTACAGATTGGGTTCGATTGGAGAGGTAGCTAGAGAACCATGAAACAGCTTTAGGGGAGAAGTTTAGTTCTTGTAATTTGTTTAAGAGGAGAGGATGACAGACAGTATCAAATGCCTTGGACATGTCCAGAAATAGGCATGAAACTAGCATGTGGTCATCCCTGGCAAGAGAGACTGAGTGGAAAAAGGATAATAGCACTGTGGTAGTGCTATGTCTGGGTCTGAAGCCGTGTTGAGTAGGAGTTAGAAGGTTATGTTTGGTAAGATATTACATGACTTGTTTGTGAACACACTTTGAGAACTTTGGAAACAGGGGACAAGATAGCAATAGGACAGATGTTCGAGATATCTGAGGAGTTGCCGCCCTTTTGTATTGGAAGGGTGTGAAACTGCTTCCATATAGTTGGGACTTTTCCTTCTGTGATTGAGTGATTAATTAGAATAGATACTGGTAGGGCAACAGACTCAGATGCTAGTTAGAGAAAGTTAGGAGGAATTTTATCTGTAGATGCAGAGTAGGGTTTTAAGTTGGATACTAGAGTCTTGATAAAGGAAATTGGCACTGGTTTGAGGGAGAAGGTGTTTGAGTGGGATTTGGTGGAAGGAGGGCTTGTGACAGGAGGGTTTGGAGTCGATGGTGAGTTAGGCTTTAATAGGTTGGATATGGTGTCAATAAAGTAGGAGTAAAAAAAAAGGAAGTAATTTATTTGGGTGTTTTGTCTGGGGAGGAATTTGGGGAAGAAGGATTGCCTGGGTGCAGTATCTGGTTAATGGAGTGCCAGGATTTTTTTGAGTTTGATATTAGTGCAGTAGGAGGATTATAGTAAAAGTCCTTTTTATCTCTATGTATTTCTTTGTTAAGTTCTTAGCTTCTCTGTATTTTTGCAGGTCATTAGAATCTTTAATTTGGGACCAAATTTTCCAAAGCTTGTCTCTGTTTTTCATAAGGTTGAGAGTAGTTTTGGACAGCCAGGGTGAAACAGTAGATTTGATGCACATGGTACAAATAGGAACAAAAGAGTCTAGAATGCCTAGAAAGGTAGAAGTGAAGGACAGCTTTGTCTGGGGGGGGGGTATTTTAGAACGTCCCAATTAACTTTAGAGAGAAGGGTGTTAAGAGTGTCAGAGTTAAAGTTAGAGAGTTTGTGGCAGGTGATGTATCTGGGTGGCTTAGAAAGTTGGGTTGAGAACCTAGTAACTTTTACTGGTGAGCAATCACTTATACAGTTTGGCAAGGTTTGGGGGTTGTGGTATTTTGTAGGTTGGGATACCAGTATCCAGTCTATATGGCTATGAGTAGTGTGAGAGTTATCTGAATGGGTTGGTTGGGTGATAAGCTGAGAAAAGCCGTATAAATTAATGTTAATTTTGGAATGGTCATTAGTGATAGTTAACCAGTTGATATTCACGTCCCCAAGGAGAATGATTTAGTTGTGAAAATTGTGTGTGAAGAAGGAAAGTATATTTTCTAGTATGGGGATGTTGTCTCCTGGAGGTATATAAATTGCAGCTATGGTGATAGAAGAGTGGCCATTAATTTTAAGATTTGCAGTGATCAGTTCTGCAGGTAGAAAGGATGGGGTGGGTTTGGGTAGCAATGTCAGGGTGAGATGATTGGCATAAAGTATTGCTACGCCACCTCCTTTTTTGTTAGGGTGATCTAGCCATAGTATGTTATATCCTGAGGGAAGGATGTCTCTATCTGGGATATGAGGTTTTAACCAGGTTTCAGTCAAGGTGATATCAGGGTTGTGAAGGGTTATCCAGGCATGAAGTTCGGAGACTTTATTTAGTATACTGCGAGTGTTGATAGAGTAGAAGGAAATTTGTTTAGTAGGTGAGGGAGAGGTGGACGGGGTGGGGGTGGAGATAGGGTGTATATCTATAAAGAAAAACAAGGCGTCAAAATGCTGAGAGTAGGATAAACAATTTAATAAAACACAAAACAGATATATTTAGGTTAGGGCTTTCGCAGTGGACTGCTTCCTCAGACCTTAAAACAAATAACAATTGCTAACATCTTTACATTTAAATATTTCACACAACCAATAAAAACAGACATAACTAATGATGCAAACTTCTCTTTTTTAAAACAGGTTTTAAAGAGACTGCACTGTTCAGACCTGGAGGGGCATATGCCTTATTGTCAATAATCCATTTTAATTCAACACACTCTGTTTCATTGTATAAATCTCCTATGTCAATAATCCATTTTAATTCAACACACTCTGTTTCATTATATAAATCTCCTTCTCTCAGGCTATCATTAACCTTTTGTAGGACCAAGAACTTAAAACTGTGGTCTCCCCCAACGTCTGGCACATACTTGGCCAATGCATTAGTCAGTTTGTTGCTGTGTATATCATTTAGATGTTCCACCCCCCCCCTTTCCTTCAACATACGATTGGTCTTACCTATGTAAAAACTATCACATAGGTTACACCTAGCCATATAGACTATATTTTTAGTTGTACAATCTGCATAGAAGGAAAACTCTATTTGCTTCATAGTCACTGGGTGTACAACCATGCAACTTGACCAAATGTTAGGGCAGGCTTAGTCCTACATGCATAAGTCCCTTTACTCTGTGGAGTAAACTGTCCATGAGACCTTTTTTTGCTTGTAACACAAACGCTGTTTCAGGTTTTTACAATTCTTGAAACAGAATTAATGGGTAGACTCTATCACCTTACTTATTTTTCATTAAAATACTTGTGACGGTTGGACCTTTGGTGCTTAACACAAACTCCCTGGGCCAAATTTTCAGTACACTGACCAGGACTGCAACGCAACCATACTGGATCTGGTCCTCACAAACATGGGAGAGTGCTGCACACTCCCTAGTGTAATGTCTTCCTGGTAAGGTCAGACCACAAAATGGACTCCTTTGAAGTAAAAATAAAACCTGGAAATGCAGCTAACCCAGGAATATTCAGGAACTACCCTATGGCTAACTTCTACTATTAAGTGATAACCTGGCAAAATTTCATGCCCCCATAAACCCTGAGAACACTGCTACTTACACAGAACTGTTCACAAAAAAACAATGCAAGTATGTTAATAGCTGCATAGAGGCAGATGTAATCACCAAGAATAAATATAGAACTAACTCAAAAAACAAGCCACTCTGGTGGAATAACAAAACCAATAGGCTGTATAACAGAAGGAAGAAAAACATGGCAAAAATTAGGAGGTGTAACACCCAGCAGGATAAAAGCACTCTCATCAAACCAAACAAAAAACTCAAGAGGACAAATAAAATATACCAAAGACAAATATAAGGTAAATTTGGCACCCCAGGCCAAAGACAACCACAAGGCATTATTTTGCTATATCCACAACCTCTAAAGCAATACACAATTATGTGCAGAGCCTTTTATTAATGGAGTCACCTATACTGAGCCAAAATATATAGCAATCCTACTGGTCAACAAATTCAGCTTCAACTTTCCCCCTCAACCTTCCTTTTGGAAATACCATCAGATATAATTCCCTCTGCTAACACTAGGGAACAGGTACTTAATGCTGTCGCTAAGGCCAAGCACACTGCTTCAATGGGCTCAAACAGTATCACAGGATGCTTTCTAAATAGCATGAAATATGACCTATTAGACCATCTGGAATTGCTACTTTACTGTAGTCTCCAAACAGGTTTCATGCCTCATGAAAGGAGAACAGTAAAAGTCATCTCTCAGCACAAAGGTGAGCCATCTAGAGACCTTGGAAACTACAGGCCCTTAAATCTCACTAGTCCCATATGCAAAGATGTGGAAATAATCATCATGGAAATGATCAATAATGACATAGAAAACCTTCAGACACTGGATCCAACCCAGTTTGGTTTTGACAAGGGCAAGTCATGCCTACTCAGCCTGGTAGAGTTCTTTGAGACGGTCACCAAACTAACAGATGAATGCAAAATGGTTCACACTGCCTACCTTGATCTGGCCAGGGAATTAGACACAATACCCCACTCAGGCATTGTTAAACTCAAGAGATTAGGTACAAACCATTATGTCATCAGGTGGCTAGCCAACTGGTTCACCAGCAGGACCTAGGAAGTTAGAAATGGGAAGTCCACCTCTACAAAGAGGGCAGTCACGAGCGGACTCCCTCAGGGATTGGTCCTAGGACCACTCCTTTTTGTCATTTACTTCTCTGAAGTCATTCTCTGAAGTCAAGGCTAATGTCAGTGGCCTCTGGATGACTAAATTTGTAGATGATTGCAAATTAGGAGCTGTTATTGAATTCCCCCACCAACACAAATATTCTCCAGGAAGGGTGGACACAAACAACTGCTCAGAGCCATTGTCAAAACTGAATGCCAAGAAATACATAATAATATCCTTCGGGAAGTCATCCAACTCTGGTAACTATCAGATTGACAACACACCCCTAAGAGTTCACCCAGTAGTCAGAGACTTGGGTACACACACAGACAATAATCTAGCCTTTGACCATCATGTGTGTACAGTAATGAGGAAATCATTCTTTCTTGTGCAACTTATAAAGAAAGGTATGGCATTTAGGTCTGAGGATGTCATTATTCCATTGTATTTAGCATTCATCAGACCTATCACTGAGTACAATGCCCCCTTTGGTATATACCTAATTAGGCATATCCAACAACTAGAATGTCCACAGAGGTTCCTCACTAAAAGAATACAAGGCGTAAGTAATATGTCCTTTGCTGACTAGCTCAAGGCCCTATCCCTGTATTCTGTTTCCTACAGGCTTTTGAGGGGACATCTATGCCTGGCATACAAGGCATCATTGGACCCCAGTCTGATGGACCTCCTGCATATCCGCAAAAAAAAACAGCACCAGAATTACCAATTCTAAAGACTTAAACCTTGCCTGTAATATAAATTGGACCTGCTGGAGAGACAGGTATGTATACCAGAGACTACCCCATCTCTGGAACCGGCTCCCCATCCATGTGAAGCAGAGTTCCTCCCTAAACCAATTCAAGTGTAACTTGGACAACTGGATGGGAACAGGAAATGAATCCCTGGTTTAGTGTCTATGTCTCAAATGGATGCAGGCAACCTCTAAATGGTTCAATTTCCAGGCCTCTGCTTGTAAATGTTTCATCTCCCAAACCCCTGCTTACACTTATTAAGGGTACCATAACTTGTCAGAGATTTGGGATGTATGGCTAGGCTTAAAAAAGGCCCTTGTGATTATTAGCCTAGTAAACACCTATGAACCTATGAGGCTTCAGAGAAGGCAGGAATGAACAATTTATGTAATACTTCTTTGATTATATGGTATAGAACAATATGTGTGATGTATAATGTTTGTAAATGTGAACTTGATAATACGGTTTGATCATTTTTATACAAAAGTAAGTTTGCCTGTGTCACAAGTGATAATTCAATAAAGATATCTTAAAAAATTCTCAGTTCTCTGCATGTTGGATTGCCCCTTCCTGCTTCGTATTCTCTACCATCCTTAGGGTCATAGTATCATGGGAATGAATGGCAAGGAAATTAAGACATGAGACTAGTTATTCCTCACTGTCACACATCCTAGCGGTGTACCTTCAACCTCCAATAGAGTAAAGTAGAGTGGGCCTGGGATACATTTGCTGATGTTCATCTAATCATCAAGGCTGTTTTTGAAGGATGGTAGAGTGTCACTTGTTTAAAAGCAATTTCTCACTTGACTCCAAGTATGTAAATGTTGTAAATATCAGTATTGCCATTGTAAAAAAAAAAAAAAAAAAAAAAAAGTGGAATCTATCTGTTAACTGTGTCTTATGATGTACATTTTATGCATTTTTTCCTGACTGTATGACTTTTACACTTATATTTTACCTTTAACACTATGTAACCCTTATTGTATTGTATTGCTTTTGCATTTCCTGACTATGAATTTTACACTTGTATTTACCTTCAACACTATGTAACCCTTATAGTATTGCTTATGGAGCTTTTCACCCCGGGCCTCCACTGAAAATGGGCACTTCATGGCCCAGTGGACTTCCCTGGTAATCAAGCTGAAATAAATAAATAAATAATATGAAAAGAGTAGTTTGTTTGAGAGAAAAGGTTGATACATTGGTGGAAGTTTATTTTTGAAGCTTTTTGTCTCACTGAGGTACAGGAGGTTGGGGACCTTAATGGAGCAAAATGTAAGACACAGATTACCATGCAAGAGAAAGAATATAGATATTGTGCTTTAAGTCTGAATTGGTAATCCTGGTCTCTAAGCCAGTAAGCTTTTTAGTAGGAAGTGCTGGGGTCTTACTAGTTGGGCTATATGTCTGGGAAGGTTCATATAAAAAGGAGATATTATACTCAAGTTGTCTAATTAAAGATGATTATAGAGGAATAACAACATCCTTTGACTTGGATGAGAAGCACTTATCAGCTGTGGTAAACAGAAGGATTTTCTAACTACTGAAGCTACGTGGTGGCCTTAGGTCATCAGTTGGTTGATGTGCCTCTATTTGTTAAAAACAGATAAAGCCATGTAAGCTACTAAGTACACGTTTGCAAACTCTGGAATTAGCCCCTTCTCACCTAAGGTACATTGGAGTAGCAAAAACATTTAAAATTGAACTAAAAGATCATTTTCAGAAGCAGTGACAAGGCAGCTGTTATGGTACATGAATGTCGCTAAGCTCATTTGTTGAAGTAACCTTTGTTTTTTCACACTTTATATTATACTAATCTGTCATTCTGTCACAACTGTATTAATACCTTTTACTACATGTTAACTGTGTGAGATGCATGTTTTAATTCTTCTATGTCCATGCACACAATTAATGGTATGTTTATTTTATTTTAGTATTAGTACATTGCATGTCTTAAATGTTTTGCTTGTAGATTTTAATTTTCATCAAGACTCCACTGAAAATGGGTTCCCAGTTGGTCACTCCTCATGTTCATAAACAGAAGACTAACAAGCAAGCAAATAATTGACACATTAAAAGGAATGAACATACACCAATACTTAATTCAGTGGGTAAATAACCAACAAGACATAAGTCATCCTCAGGTTGGGGGTGGCTGTATCTCATGGTGAGGGGTACCAATGCTGTCCCATGAATCTCTGCATTGGGGCCACTTCATTTCTGATTATTCTAAGATATAAAAATGGCAAAATGGTTTGCAGACAATGAAATATGCAGATGATTGTAAATTAGGTAATATAATTTCCCATAAAAGATGCAGCAGTTCTCCCAGTGTGCCAAAAACAATCCATAACTTGGGCAGTAATAATGATAAATCACTCTCTCAACACCTCAACCTTCACTATCACCTCATTGGATAACACCACCATCAATGCTGAATACCATACCAAACTACTAGGGGTCATACTGATGATAAACTAGAGTTTGACTTTCATATAAATTACTGTATCAAAAATACTAACCGAAACTTGGCTTACTATACCATAACAAAAGATATCGGACACCAGAGGCAAGACAGTTACTCTCTCTTGCTTATC
Organism: Protopterus annectens; assembly: GCF_019279795.1. Classification (NCBI taxonomy): domain Eukaryota; kingdom Metazoa; phylum Chordata; order Ceratodontiformes; family Protopteridae; genus Protopterus; species Protopterus annectens. Next base: position 63,325,383 of record NC_056743.1, on the reverse strand, counting down.
TCCTACCCTGTTCTCTTCTATGGCTCTTAAATCCTCACTAGCCTACAGACAACACTACTCAATAAGATGGAAAATACATATCACAAAATAGCTAGATTTGCCACCAATACTCAACCAAAATCCCATCACTGCCTGGCCTTGAAAACACTGAAATGGCTTGAGTTCACCAATCAACTTTTTTCTCTCAACTTAATATTATCCACTCCATCCTCTACAAACCTCCTTCCACCCTAAAATTTTCAACATCTTAAATCATTACCTTCCAACCAGAAAACTTAGAAGCACCAGCCAAAACCGCCTTGACATTTACAAACCTAATAAAATCAATTGGTGAAACCCTCTAGAACTATCTTCCCTCTATCCACTGGAATAAGCTACCTTTAACACTCAGGTCTATTACACAGCCTCACCAATTTAAAATTGCCTTAAACGTATACTTTGCTCATACCTGGACTTGCTCCTGTACACAACCACCGTGAACTTAATCACCTGACCCCCACTGCATAAAGCCCCTTCTCAATTCATACTTAATTCTAACAACAGAACTCTAACTCCTAATACCTTTTTTCACTAAATTTCTCCACTACTCATATTTACCTCCCTCCCTTCTTTTCCCACTTAGCTTACTCCCCTTTCTCAGATTTCACTTGATTCTAATTACTACTACTCTCCTCTCCTATTTATAAATTAAAAAAATCTCTAATGTTCCCTCTTGTACCATAGCCACCCCTTGACACTTAACCTTTTTCTATCTCCTGCTCTCTCTGTCAACTCCCCCACTGCTTCTGATCACCGGTGTACATGCTGTTGCCTGTAAGAACTAAGATCTGATATACATGCTGTTGCCTGTAAGAACTAAGATTTGATATACAGTACTTTCTGTACGCTAATCTTTAACTTTAAGTTAATTGTCATTACGTCCCCTCTAGATGGGGAATTCTTTATGTATTGGAGATATATGAATGTCTTTAACATATTGTTTTATTGCCTTTTTTGTAAATAATTTTTAAAGTCTCATGCTACAAGTGGGAATTCCAAGCATTATAATGCATGTTTATTTTATTTCTTTTTATTTTACATTTGTTAACCGGGATGGTCCGACTGGATACATGTCCATTTTCAGTGGAGTCCTGGGGAGAAAAGCTCCAAGTTACATATACATATTACAAATACTAGGAACATTGCACTTAAGTTATAGGCATTACAAAAATACATAGTCCAATAATTGAGGTTACAGACATACAAGCAGATTACAGACATAGTAATACAACCATCCACGAGGCCTGAGGCTTACATTTCAATTCAGGTAATTGCTATTGATAACATATTACCTTGGGTTTAAGATAATTTATTTACACAATCAATACATTGAGTAGCTTTCGTGAAGATTATCCCTGGTTAGATGAAGAGGGATGGACGGGTAAGGACATTTATTAAAAGCTAGGTGGAGGGATGTGTGGGGTACTAGTCGGGGTTGGTACAGGGACATATCCAGTGTGATTTGAAGTGGCTTTTAAGTTTGTATTTGAATATCCTTGGTGAAGACTCTAGGGAAAGGTCAGCTGGTAGTGAGTTCCAGTTTTTACCGACAGAGTTAGCGAAGAGAGAGTCACCCTCATCATGGTTGGATTTGATTGTAAGTACTAGGAGTTTAGTGGATGAGCGGAGTGTTCGATTGTTGCTGTAGGGGCAGATTATGTTTCTTAGGGCTGGAGTAATTTCCGGATGGTGGAGCATTTTATGGGCAACTGTGAGCTGCTTGAGCTGTAGGAGGTGGGGTAGTTCCAGCCAGCCCAGGAGATTTAGGTTCTGGCAGTGGTGGGTACAGTAGGGTGTGCCAGTTGCAAGTCTGGCAATGTGGTTGTAACATGATGACAATTTATTAAGATTGGTTTTGCTCAGGTGGGAGAAGAGAGGGGAGGCATAAAGAAGGGTAGCTAGAAGATGGAGTAGGCGATTGCAATTCCAGCCTGCGGGGTGAGGAATGATTTGATCCTATACAGACTACCGAATTTTTTATTGATAGTTTTTATAGTTTGTTTGATGTGAACATCAAACCTGAGGTTGTTGTCGATTGTGACACCCAACAGTTTAGTTTGGGTTGCTGGGGAGATGATGATACCATTATTAGCTGTTATGTTGAACAGTGGCGAGGTGGTCCTACACGTTGGGGTGAAGAGAAGTAACTTAGTTTTGTTGGGATTTAGTATTAGACGTTGGTTTAATAGCCATTTTTCAACCTTGTTGAAGGTGCTTTGGGTTATTGTGGTAAGACTTGCTGGGGTGGTGGCAGAGCAGATCAAGGTTGAGTCATCTGCATATTGAATGCAGGTAGCCTCTGGTATGACTGTGCTAAGTTCATTTATAAAGATGGAGAAAACAAGGGGACCTAGTATTGAGCTCTGGGGGACACCAAGTCTGATGGGGAGGTGTGAGGAGAGTTTACCCTGCCACAGTACTGCCTGTTGCCTGCCTTGTAGGTAGGAATCAAACCATTAGAGGGACTGTTTGTTTAAGTTGTAGGCCTCCAAGCTGTTCCATTTTGTGATCCACCATGTCAAAGGCCTTGGATAGGTCTAGGAAGAGAGTGGAGGTCAGTATGTTATTGTTACGGTTGTGGTATATAGTGTTTGTGAAAGAGAGGAGGGCTGTTGTGGTGCTGTGATTAGGCCTAAAGCCATGTTGCGAGTTGGATAGTAGTTTGTTCTGTGTGAGATATTTCATGAGTTGAATATGAACACACTTCTCCATGATCTTAGCTAGTGGTGACAAAATTGCTATGGGCCTGTAGTTAGACAGTTCGGTGGAACTGCCCCCCTTGTGAAGAGGTATGACGTGTGAGATTTTCCATATGTCAGGGATGATGGCTTCTGATATGGTTCGGTTGATAAGGACAGAGATGAGGTATGCAATTGCATCTGCAGCCTTTTGCAAGTAGTCAGCTGGGAGGAGGTCGGTAGTTAGGGTGGTGGGTCTTAGTTTCCTAAGTAGGGTCTTAATGAGTTGAGTGGAGACTGGTTGGAGACTGAAGGGAGATATGGCTTTGGAATTGGTAACGTTTGGATTAGAACCAGTGGGTGTGAGTTGACTTGCTAAAGTTTGGATGGTTTCAGTGAAGAAGATGTTAAAGTAGTTGGCAATGTCTTCTAGGGGTTTTTGATTGGTGGCAGAGGGGTTTGGGGTGGTGGTTTGTCCTGGGTGGAGGAGTCGGTTTATTTCTGCCCAGAATTTCTGAGGTGTACTTGCTGTAGGCAGTAGTAGTAGTTCTTTTTATCTGTAGTTATGGATTTTTTCACATCATTTCTTAGTTGCCTAAATAAGAGTTGGTCAGGTTGGGTTTTACTTGTCTGATAGGTGGCCCATGCTTTATTTCTTAGTACAATTTTGGTCCTAGTATCTTTAGTGAGCCAAGGTGCAGCATTGACCTTGGTTCTACTAGTCCATCTAGGGGCATGAAGGTCAAGAATAGCTAGGAATTTGGCATTGAAGTAAGTGACAGCTTCATCTAGGTGGAGGTGTTTTAGGGCAGACCAGTTGCATGCCTTTAGTTCATTGTTAAACTTTTGGAGATCAAAGTTTTTGTTGCTTCTTATGGTTCTATAGGTGGGTTGGTGACCGTAGTTAATCTTAAGCTTGAGTACATATGTGAGGCAATGATCACTTAGATCATCAGGTAGGGTGCCTGCAGTATAGAGATGTGGGGAGTTGTTGAGTATCCAATCTAGGGTACTGGCTTTGTTTTGTGATTTACCTAGCCTAGTGGGTGAGGTTATGGTTTGTGTAAATCAATGGAGGTTTACATGGGTTGTCGGGGATTGAGAAGAACAGGCATTCCAGTCAATGTTGAAATCCCCGAGGATTATGGTTTCTTGTGGCTGGTTGTTATTGAGCCAGGTTAGGAACTCCTCAAGGGTGTCTGTGTTCTTCTCTGGGGGAATGTAGACACAGACAATGTTTATGCTTTTTTGGTTGTTAATATGTAGCTTTGCGATAATTTCGGCGTTATTGAATAAGGGGGGGAGGGGTTGTTGGGTGTCTATGGTGACAGATAAGGTGGACTAGAGTATTGCTACTCCTCAGCCCTTTTTTTGGGTAGATCAAGTCTATGCATGTTGTACTCTGGCGGCAGGACTTCATTGTCCTTAGTGGCAGGTTTTAGCCATGTTTCTGTGAGGCAGAGTATATCAGGTGAATATACTGCCAGGAGGTCATGTAGGTGCTGGATTTTGTTACTAATGCTCCTGATGTTTAGATGGCAGGCCAGCAAAGAGTCTGGGGGTTCTATGTGAGGGGTCTATATTGGTTGGGGAATTGGTGGAGAGATTAGGGGCAGTAGTAGTGGTTGGACCAGGGTTTGGGTGGATGTCACCATCCATGGTGAGGTTATTTTTTATCCTAGCTATGAGTTTCCAGATCCTGAGTAGAGTACAGTAATAGTACCTTGATTTGGGGTGGATGTATTTAGGCCTGATAGGGACATAATTGGATGGGGTTGGTGAGTAAAGAATATGGGAAGGGGGAAGTTGAGCATTATTGCGTGTAAGTGAAGGAGTTGAGGTTCTGAATCTAGGGTAGTGAAAGCCAAGGGATCCTGTGTTCTCATAGGATGAGAGTAGATATGGGATGAGTAGCAGAGATGGCAGAAAGGTTAGCAATAAAAGTGTGGGGATAGACATAGTAGTTAGGTTGAGATTTTGTACTAGTATGGGAGTAGAGGAGGGAGAGAGACAAGTGGTGGCAGGTGGATTTGGTTGAGGTTGTAGTATTGGTTGTTGTTGATTGGTTGTAGAGGAGTTGGGTGTGGCTAGATATATATAAATTAAGCAATAGTAGGGGCGGGTGGAATTTGGGAGCAGGGTGAGGCATGAAGCGAGCCAGAGCAGAGTGGGGCTTAACCAGTTATCCAATTTGTCAGTGACTGGAGGTTGCAAGGTAGGTGTACTATTACTTTCAAAAGTCCTTTTAGACAAGTTTTAAATTTGCTTTAATTTACTGTTTTTGCAGGAGGGTTAGCTGTGAGATAGTTACTAGGTGAACTTAAAACACTAGCGACTGAGGGTTTTTATTTTTTATTTTTATGCTTAAGATTAGCTATATTGCAACAGTTTTCTAATGGGACTTTTTGAGGGTATTTCCAGTGCTGGACCCAGCTAAAGTTCGCTTACAAAGCCATTCATTAAGAGTTAGGGTTATTAACCTTATAGTTTTTCAGTGCAGGGCTGGGAGGTCTCCGTTCTTCATTACACATAATGTTAAGTTCCTTATACTTAGGGAACTTGTTAGGAGCTGTTACCAGGGCAGCGACCTGTGGGGATAGATTTGTAAAATGTACCAGCAGGCAGCAGTGTTTCAAGTACACAGTTTCCCTTCCTGTAAATAGTTAGCATTCCCTTGTATATATATTCTCATCTCAGTAGACAGTTGTAAATGTTAAAACATATTGCCATACAGCATGCATACCTGTATATCTACAAATGCATTCTACCACAATTTAACAGGAATTATATGCAGACTGTAGGTATTCCAGGTTTCAGCATGCTATGCTGCGACCTTTGAACCGTAATTACCCAGTGTAATCTCATATAACAGCATGTTGGTTTAAATAGTAGAGTACAATTCAAACACTGTCGTTATCTTTTCACTAGTCTGTAGCAGACTTATTTTCCTTTATATTACCTCATGTATACTGTACTGTCTGTAAACATTTTTATGGTGTATGTAATACTGGGTTCATATTAGAACAACAAAAATGCATTTTGTCGATTGCGTTTTCGTTGACACATGTAGGGCAAACAGGCAAAACAGCGAAGTGGCTGTTCAGCTAATTCTTTCCCTGGTAAAGAAGTCACTTGATCGCTTTGTTGCTTTGCCTGTTCTGGAGTGTAGTATGGTCCCTTGTCCAGTAGAGCTCCCGGGCATGATTGTGCAACAGTTACTGACCTTAGGGTTAGGGTGCGTGTTAAGGTAAGTGCATATGTATGAAAGTGTTTACTGTTTTTTATTTTGTGTTAGATGTATGGTTGAGTTACATGTGTGTATGTTTTTAGCTGTTTACTTTTGTTTTTGGGGGGTAGGATTAGGGTTAAGGTAAGTGTGTTTGTGTTTGGAACTGTTTATGTAAATGTGCAAGAGTTACTGACCTTAGGGTTAGGGTGCGGGTTAAGGTAAGTGCATATGTTTTAAAATATTTACTGTTTTTTTTTTTTTTTTTGTTACATGTATGGTTGGGTTACGTGCATATGTGCATTTAGTTGTTTACTGGTTTTTGGGGGGTATAATTAGGGTTAGGGTATATGTGTTTGGAAGTGTTTAATGTTTTTTTTTTTGGGGGGGGGGTTGGAAGAGCGATTTCTTTCCCTAGGAAAGAAATCACTGTTCTGTGGTTTCGACATTTTCAGCGTTCGCTGAATATGTGTTGATGTAACACCATTCACTGTTTTCAGCGTTCGGTGTTATAATATGAACCCGTAATACTTTATGTAGCTTTTCTCCCTGTGCCTCTGCTGAAAAAGGGTGCAAGCTCAGTCAGACATTCCTGGTCAACAAATGTCAAATAAATAAATAACATCTTTGATGTTTATAAATGTAGCATCCTGAGACTTGCTAAGCATTACAGGAAATAAGATTTCAAAACAAATGGTCAAATAATTAAAAAATGGCACAATCATTAAAATTAGTGACAATGGCAGGCAACAGTATATACTTTGACCAGGATGTTAGAAAAACATATTTTGTACCAATCTAATTTTAGAAGATCACATACAGCTAATCCAGAGAGGATCATTGTACCAGTTTGTATCTCATTAATCACAATGTTGAACATACTGCTGTGTTTTGTAGACTACAAACAAGCTACCTGAAATAACCTAAAAAGGTACAATGAGTCATTATTAGAAAGCATTATAAAACATTTCTGTATATATTTTACCCAGATGTGGGACAGCCATCAACTGGCCTTGGACTTGATCAATGTATTCACCATGATGAAAATCTGGTTGTGGAAGGCCATTACACAGATGGGCATCAAGAATTTTGTTGTTTAGCGCACTCTCTTCTTACCTTTCCATGCATGACATGCACCTTACAGTGTGATGCTTATATACTAACATCCTTACATCAATTCTAGGCTAGCTCCACTTTGCACTTGTTGTTTGACAAAGACAACATTCCCAGTCCTTGCACAAGGTAACATATGTTGGCCTGTGTCATTTGAAGTGCATTCTTTGATGATGTCATCTACAACACCACAATCCACCAGGAACTGGCAAGAAAGCAATAGCCTCTTTACTCCCATACCAACAGGATGGTTTAAACAGCTCCCAGACAGATTCAAACCTGGGTTTTCTTGGTCATATTTGGGGCTTTTTTCATCAGTGCCAGATTGCTGGCTATAGGGTTGGAAAATTCAAACTATTCAGAAAGACTAGACTCTCTGACCTGTATGTTACTAAGAAATTACCTTTATCTAGTTGATAAATTAAGGTCTGATTTGGTTATTTTTGAAAGTGTTTGCCAGAAACCCAGTGCTGTGAGAGCCAATACCAAATCATAAACACTAAATATCAATAATAAACATAAAACATAAGGGTTCTACATCAATAGCAAGAGTTGAACTGACATGTCTCTTGCATTGTGGTAGATAACACAAACCACCACAACAATAAAACTGAATATTTAATAGCAAAATGACAAAACAGCAAGAGTATATGGATATCGCCAATTACCAAGCATGATGGTGTAAAATATACATAAAAATGAGAGAAAATATACGTTCCTCTGATGTGACAGATACCCTCACAAGCACTACCACAGTTCTGATGATTATAGCCTACCTGTCTCTAAAGGTTTGATATGCCTAGGGTTCATAGATGTTTACTAGGCTAATGACCACAAGGCCCTTTTTAAGCCTAGCCATGCATCCCAAATCTCTGACAAATTCTGATACCCTTGATAAGTGTAAGCATGGGCCTGGGGGATAAACCATTTACAGGTTACCTGTGTCCATTAGAGACACAGGTGCCAAATCAGGGATGAATGTCTGGTTTCCCATCCAATTGTCCAAGTTGCACATGAATTGGGTTAGGGAGGAACTCTGCTTCACATGGATGAGGAGCCTGTTCTATAGACGGGGTTGTCTCTGGAATACATATCTCTCTCCAGCAGGTCCTATTTATATCACAGCCAATCTTTAAGTCTTTAGAATTGGTAATTTTGCTTCTGTTTGATTTGTGGATATGCAGGAGGTCCATCAGAGTGGGAAATGACAATGCCCTGTATACCAGGCATAGAGCTCCCCTCAATAGCCTGTAGGAGACAGAATACAGGGATAGAGCCTTGAGGCAGTCTGCATAGGACATATTACTTACGCCTGTATTCTTTTAGTGAGGAACCTCTGTGGATGTTCCAGTTGTTGGATATGCCTGGTTAGGTACATACCAAAGGGGGCATTGTACTCAGTGATAGGTGTGATGAATGCCAAATACAGTGGAACAATAACTTCCTTAGACTTAGACGCCATACCTTTGATTATAAGTTGAGCAACATAGAATGGTTTCCTCACCAATGTAGACACGTGATGGTCAAAGGCTAGATTACTACCTGTGTATGTCCCTACGTCACTGACTACTGGGTCAACTCTAAGGTGTGTGTTGTCAATATGATAGTTACCAGGGACATTGGCCTTGACTTCTGAGAAGTAAATGCCAAAAGGGAGCAGTCCAAGGACTGATCGCTGTGGGACTCGACTTGTGACTGGCCTCTTCATTAAGGAGAAAAACAAAATGATAACTAATATAGCCTTTACTAACTCACTACTGGTCCTCTGTCTATAATTGACTAGTAGTTAGCAATAGGAATTCATCCCAGCTTTTAGCACATTCTTGGTTTCATGACTGGCCTGTATGACAAGAAGAAAATATCTAACAAAAAAAAAAGAGAGAGAAGATTTCAGCACTTTCTTGATTCTTCTGCATGACAGCCTAATGACTACTAACTTTATAGGCTTCAAAAATCCTTCAAACAGTTAAATATGATTTATGAAACATTATTAGCGGGCTCTTAGCATTATTTCAGTTTAGTACTTCTAGCCAGGATGTTGCAGAAAGGTGATGTATAAATTTTTTTCAGCTTCCTGCATCAAAAAGTTTTTTTAAATGATAAGAGGTGTTAATGAATGGTGTTCTTTCATGCACAGATTAAATGTTGTCACCCTGTCTTAAAGTGTTTGTGGCAGATATTAGTGAGAATCTGCTACAGCTGAACAGAGGGAGGAGATGTGAGTCTGCAGCAACAGTATTCAGAGTCACGAACTCCACAGCTGAACCAATGGGGTAGCAGTATACTGGGTCATGAACTCCACAGCTGAACTAATGGGGTAGCAGTATGCTGGGTCATGCACTCCACAGCTGAACCAATGGGATAGAAGTTATTGGGTCATGCACTCCACAGCTGAGGCAATGTGGTAGCATTATATTGGCTCATGTATTTTTTTCATTTTGTTCTATGGGAAATGTCCGTAATTGTACCAGATAACACAATTTCCATGAATAACTTCCATAATTACTTTGGTGTAGGCAGAGGTGTTTAGCCAGTATGGTGCAACATCAAACCCCCTAATTGCTAGGTGGAGGGCGTTCAAATAGATTAGGTGGTTTGTTCACATATTTATCGATATGAGAATATAGTTCATGTTATTTAAGGTGATATTGTCATGTTCAACAATGCTGCACACATTTTGCTAATGTTAAGGCTGAACATTTATAACAATCTCCCTGAAGAGCATGAATGGTTAGCACTATACACTCCAAATATTTTTGTTGCCCCAGAAACCTGTCTCTGCAAGGAAACAAAAAAAAATTAGAAATTGCCTCAGCAGGCTATAACATTATCAGATTAGACTGAGCCAACAAAAACTTTCGGTGTCACTATTCTCTCCAAAAACACACTAGACATCTCTCTTTTCCCCAACATCCTGCCAACTTTCTCTGACTCAGAAATCCTGTTAACCATGCAAAAACTACACACTCACAATAAAGTCACAATTATGGGTCTATACATACCCCTCAAGCAACAGTACTGAATGAAACGCTGGAAGAAATTCTCTTTTTGGCCACCTCAAAAATTCCTCACGAAAACATATTATTGGGTGATGTTAATATAGACTGGCAACCCATACATCTAAGAATCCAACCACTGACATACATCTGTACAAGTTTACCCATCTTATAACCACACCAACTAGATATAACAAAGCCTCAGCCAGACAATTAACCTTTGGTTGGATCTTAACATTCTCTCCAAATAAAATATAATTTCATGGAACTTGAATTAGACTGCCTAAGTGATCACTTTCCAATCTACACCATAAAGTACCAAAGCAACAGCCCCAAAACACACAATTACAGCATTGTGAGACAACTTGCTTATTTTCATGAAGGCACTTTTAGTAATGCACCATGTCTCCTCAACCAGGAGTCAGTAAAGACTCTTCCCATATTTGACACTGTCTCTAAGTACAATAAAATCATTGTAGGTGTTCTAAGTGCACTAGATCTCCTCAGCTTCATAGCTGTACATTGAAATTAGGCAACTTGTGAAACAAAAAAACTAAGCACAGAGGGTCTTGACAAAAAATAAAATTGCTCCCACTTTACTAGCATACAGACAACTAAGAAACGTAAAAAACAGCTTTTCACCAAAGATAAGAAAGCCCATTACTCCCCCAATCAAAACTATATACACTAATAATCAAAGTATTCTGGGCCTCAATCAATAAACTGTTAAATCCAGGATAAGGTACAGAGCCAACACCAAACACACATAAACAAAATTATACCACAGCCAACCAATTCATTACCCACTTTACAAAGACAGTGCAGCCATTAACCAACCAAGAGACTAATCAAGCTCTTGATGTCCCTATGCAATCGCTTACTCCTTCCAACCAGTTCCCCCAGATACCATCAAAAAATACCTCAAAAAGATTAAAGTCTGCTACAGCTTCCCCTGATAGTCTACCTGATGAATATCTTAAAACATCTGTCCAGTGGTCCAGGTAACATTTAAATAGTGTTAAACATGAGGTTTTATGTGCAATGATAGGAAGCCTGTTCCAGAGGAGAAATAATTCCTTGACTTCATCAGTTCTAACACACTAGACCACCTCATCTCATATCCCACTAGGAGAGATAACATCCTGGACTTGGTTCACACCAACATGGATGACTGTTGCACCACTCCCATAGTAAGTTCTTCCCTGGTGAGAACAGATCACCGGTCTGTTTCATTCAAAGTTTCTATCCCACCCAACCCCCCCCCCCGAGCCATAACCAGGCTAAAAAACTTCTCAAAAGGGAGAGTATAAGTAGCTTCACACCACCACCCTCCTCAGAGGATGCAGATAACTATGATGAGCAGTACACCAATGCACTATATGTACAACTGCATGGACTCAGCCATACCAACAGAACTAAAACCTGCTCCTCAAGGAAACACAGACCTGTCTGGTGGACATCCTCTATCAACAGGCCTTACAACAAAAGGAAGAAACTGTTGTCCAGGGGTAAAAAGGCACAAATTCCCAATTGGGAAATCTCCCTCCTTAGCCTCAACAAGCAAATTAGATCACTAGTGAAAACCTCCAAAGCCAATTATGAACCAAAACTAGCCTCTGAAACAAAGGGAAACCATAAATTCTTCTTCATTTGCACCAAGAACCTCCATTGGAAAAGCCCAGGTTTGTTCCGAATTAGTACTTAACGGTACCACTTACACTGATCCTGTTAACTTAGCCAACTTGCTAGCAGATAAGTTCAGTGCAAACCTCACCCCCCTGTCCCCCCGTAAGGCCCATTTGACATCCCCGATAGTTGTACCACACCTCACATCTCCATAGATCAAGTGTTAAAGGTCCTATCGAAGGCAAGCAACAACAGCTTCCATGGAACCTGATATTATCCCAGGCTGTATTCTGCACCATCTCCAGGAAGAACTAGCCTCACCATTGAGCACCCTATTCAACCACAGCCTAATTACAGGCTTCATTTCAGCTGAGTGGAGAACTGATATTATCATACCCTTGCACAAAAGTGGTGACACTACTGACCATGGAAACTATAGCCCCATTAGCTTGATAAGTCTGATCTGTAAAGCCATGGAGCGTACTGTTATGGACATCATAAACAAGGACATAGTCAATCTCCAAGCACCTGACCCCACCCAGTTTGGATTCATCAAGGGCAGATCTTGCCTGTTGAATCTGGCTGACTTTTTTGAAACTGTCATCAAGGCCCTGGATGAGGGAAAATCAGTACATACAGCTTACCTTGACTTGGCCAAAACCTTTGACACAATCCCCCACTCGGGCATCATTGAAAAGCTAACACAACTTGGTGTAAATCCTTATCTCATGAGGTGAGTGACCAACTAGCTCACTGACAAGACCCACAAGGTCAAAATAGGTGTCTCCACCTCCAACAGCAGACCTGTCATTAGTGGTGTTCCCCAGGGATCTGTCCTCAGAACATCTACTACTTGGCATCTACTTCTCAGAAGTCCAGGTAAAGACAAAAGGCCTGTGGCTGACCAAGTTTACGGATGACTGTAAGTTGGGTGCTGTCACTGACTCCCCAAATGATGTTAACATATTACAAGAGGGTCTCGCAGCAACAAATGACTGGTGCCAAAGTCATGGCCTCAAGTTAAACACAAAAAAATGTATTATCATACCATTTGATAAAAAAATGGCCCCTACTGATTACCACATCAACGGCAACCCCCTAAGCACACAACCTGTGGTGAGAGACCTGGGAACACAGATTGACAACAATCTCATATTCGACTATCATGCAGTGGCAGTGGTCAGAAAAGCCCTTTACTTGGTTCATCTTAAGTAAAGGGATTGCATCCAGAAAAAGGAGGTTATTACTTCGTACTCCTCCCTCATTAGGCCAATAACTCAGTACAATGCCCTGTTTGGTATGTACCTCTCCAAACACTTGCACCAGCTGGAAAGGCCATATAAATACCCCACAAAGGGAATCCATGGCCTCCAACACCTGTCCTATGTGGACAGGCTCAGATCACTATCACGCTACTCGGTATCATACAGATTGATCAGAGATGATCTGTGTCTCGCTTACAAGGCAGTCTTGGACCCTGCCCTACTAGAGATGCTCCATATCCATAAATCTAACTCCTCACCCATTACCCACTTGAAAGGCCTAAATCTAATATGTGACATTAACAAAACCTGCTGGAGAGACAGGTTTGTCTCCCAAAGGCTGCCCCATCTTTGGGATAGACTTCTGATACACATTAAAGAAAGTACATTGTTGACCCTCTTCAACAGCAATGTTAATGAGTGGATGGGAAACCAGAAATTTGTCTCGGGGGTTCCACCTGTGTCCCTCACTGACAGGGGTGAGAGGTGCTGACTGAGGTTTTTTTGGGGGATAAACTCTTGGCTAGGCTTGCAAGGGCCCCATGGCCATTAGCCTAGAAACCTCCTATGATCCTAATCTTTGACACACATACCTGTTCCACCAATATGGCCTGTTTTATATTGCAGATAAGGTTTAGGCCCTTAGAGTGGGTATTTCTGACACGGTTTGTTTGGCAAATGTGCAGCAAATCCATCATTGTGGGATCAGAGAATGCCATGTAGGCCAGGCATAGATTGCCATGCAGTAGTCTGTAGGAGACTGGAAACAGTGTTAGGGCTGTCAGATAGTCTGCAATGGACTTATTTACTCCCTGTATTTTTTTGTGAGTAGCCTCTGGCCACTGCAAGTGCCTGATCATGTACATGCCTACAGGTGCATTGGACTCAATTACTGGTTCAATGAGAGTCAAATACAGCAGAAAAATGACCTCCCTTGACCTATATGTCATGCCCTTACTTATAAGTTGTGCAATGCAGATTGTTTATCTTACCACAGTAGAGATGTGGTTGCCAAAGGTCAGTCAGGTTACTGTCAACATGCAATTCCAGATCCCTAACCACTGTTTCTTCATTTAGAGGTGTTTTATCAATCTGGCAGTTTTCTGGTGTGGACATCTTTCCAAAGGGTAATGCAGTTTTTTTTGCAATGTGTTTTAGTCATGGCTCTGAAACCAGTTGTTTGCTTGTGTCATGCCTCCTTAAAGAGTGTGTCTCCATGGGATTCAATAACCATACCTAATTTGCAGTTACCTGTAAACTTTGTCAGCCAGAGGATGTTGACATTTGCCTTGAGTTCAGAGAGGTAGATGCCAAAAAGGAGAGGTCTCATTTCTGATCCATGTGGGTCTCTGCTAATGACTGGTCTCTTTTTGGAGGTGGATTCCCCTATCCTAACATCTTGTGACCTATCTGTGGGCCAGTTTAACCATCCATTGGTTGACATATGGGTTTCTGCCTAATCTTGTAAGTTTATCCACAATGCCAAATTGAGGTCCTAAGTCAAACATTTTGGGCCAGGTCAAGGTAGGCATTGTGCACTGCTTTGCCTCCTTTCATGACCTAACTGACTTCTCAATAAAGTCTGCCAGGAAAAGTAGGCATGACCTGCTTTGACAAAAGTGTATTGGGTAGAGTCCTGTGACTTTAGGTTTCCTATGTCATTGTTTAACAGATCCATGAATCTTCATTCCATGTGTCTGCATGTGAGAACAGTCAGACTTATGAGTCTGTAGTTCCCCAGTGAATGAGCAACATTATGCTAATAAATCTCAGTGCAAATACAAATGAGGGTACATCATATGCCAAAGTGAATCAGAATCATAGAAAAATTCTGCACTTAGTCATACATGCTGCCAGCAAGTTTGCACACCAAGATTTCATGATAAACAGAAAGCAAGATGACATTACAATGCCAGGTCTGGCAGCTGTCATAGCCAAGGAATAAATTTAGAGGCTGTTCTTACAACCAGCGCTTACAATGGGATGCACGGTCATCTACAACAATGTAGAAAGATCCAGCTGAACCTAGCATACCATCACCTCCATGACAGGGATATGTAGACAAGAGACACCATTTGAAGCTAGTACACATTATGTCCTCACATGGAGTCTCATCAGATATGTGGAATACTGATCCATGTGGACACTATGAAATGTCTAACTCTGACTATGCTCATTACAGAGATCTCCCAGCAAAAATCAATGAATAAGATGGGTGTATTATCAGTTGGTTGATGTGAAGCTGTACCATGTTGAGGGGGCATATATGGTACCCAAGGACTACGAGCAGAGAAACAATACAATTCAGAGCTCATTTCCCTGAGGTTCTATGGGTCATTGATTACCCTAAGATCATTATAAAGACCCTCACCTAGTCCATGTAGGCAATGGTACATCAACCAGAAAGTTCCCTCTCATCATCTGCCAGACTGTATTCAACAGACAGGACATGATATACAATGCATGTGTGCACCATCAAGCCAATTCCTAGCATTGGTACATCTCACCTACAGCAGCTATTTGTGTGTGGTGATTTCCTGCAGAGACATCTTTTTGGTAATGTGAGATATGCATTGGAGTCATGGCTCATGACACAAAGAAAAAACTCAAGAGTACAGGTGAGATGACATACAGTTCATTTCTGTTACAGAATCAAAATGTCATTAACTGCACTTTTGATCTGCTGGCAGCCCATTTCTGCTACTCAGATTCCTCCTGTGGCATGCTACAGCATGCTGTAGAGGCCTGCTGCAGGATTTTTGTTATTTGTGTAAATATGCACAACATTATGGTACACTGACACCTAGAGCAGGGGATTGCCACAGCAGGATCAGACAGACCAGAGTCTGTAGTTGGAAAGGTACCAGATGATGGCTATAAGAAGAATCACATGCAATGGAAGACCATACAAGGCACAAAACAGTGCAATATGCAATAGTAATAACATAAATGTGGCATCTGCTCCACAACCAATGGGCAGGATTAGACAACAAATGTTAAAACTGAAGCATACTATAACACCCCTAGGCTATGCTGCACAATGCAGTGACTACTTATCCTATGCATCAGCTATTGCCTACCCATATAATGTAAATTAAAGGCAAGACACAACTGACATCATATGACAGAGGAGAGGGGCACATTGACAGGCATCAGCAATCAGAACAGAAGTGGTTACTGAGGATTTTGAAGGATGTATGTGATATGGTCAGAGGACTGGGGGAGAGCTTGGGGTAACCTGTAGAGAAGTGGTTGTTTTCAGACAATTGTAGGTGTCCAGCAGTGCAGGGTAAGTGCTCTGAGAACACATCTCCTGTGGATGTGGCTGGACTGTGTGTATGCGTGTGATAGATGTTCTGGGATCTCAGGTGGAAAGTATACAGACCGCTGACATCTCTGGCCATGGGGGCATTCCCTCCAAGGAATGGAACAGATATCAACAGTCACTGGCAGGGATGAAAGTAAATTGAAAGAACATGACTGCCTGTCCACTGCTTGTGCCATTCTGCCAAATACCTCAAATTCTTGTGGGCTCCCATTCTGTGCTTCATCAAGCACCCCCACCAGTGGGTGTTGGAGAAGAGGCAATAATATGTGAATGTGACCTGCCTGATCTGTGGTACTCCAACAGTGGAATAATGAAAACAGCATCATCCCCAGTGGATTGAGGCAATGGATGCACCCATGTGTCTCTCCGACATGCTGATGAAGTGGGCCAAGTTTTGGAAGTCCTCATACACCATGTCATACCAGTCACACAGTACACTTATCATCCATACCATAGCAGTGGTAGTAGCTGTCTGTGCATAGGTAACAGCCCTGCATATCCACTGTGTAATGCCAAATGTGGCACCCATATCAGGCAATGACTGGGGGGCATGGCAGTGAGGACCACAGGCCCATCTCTCCTATCCTGTGTCCCACTGTTGCCCACTGCAAGTGAGAGGACGAGGAATGATCATGGTTTTTGAGTAGATAATGTTAAGCATCACATGTTCTACTACAGGCACCAGAACTATGTCACTGGACATGGATGTAGGATGTCGTCCATAGTCACTGGGCACTTTGACTGTGCTACTGTAAATTCAACATTTATTTATTTTATTTATTTCCAGTTTGACAACCGGGGAGGTCCACTGGGCTCAAGGAGCCCGTTTTCAGTGGAGGCCCGGGGAGAAAAGCTCCATATTACATAAAAGTAATACAAAAAGTAGCATTATATCATGAGATTTAGCAAAGTACAATTGTAAAATAGAAGAACATGCATTACACACACTTACATAGTGGATTAGGGAACCATTTGCACAGCATTTAAGATGGACAGAGGCAGTAGATCATGTGTACATAGTTTTAAAAACTAAATTATAAATCATCTGTGAATAGTTATAAAAACTAATATTTGAAGGATTACAGTAAATACAATTTGCAGTAGAGTAGGGGAGAAATAAAGGTGGAAAGTAGACTATTTGCTTTAAATACATTCATGATATTGGAGTTTTCAGAGAGAGGCAGTTGTACAGTAGAAAAAGAGGAGTGCATACGTGGCAGCGTTGACTATCTTTGTTAGACAGCATCAACATTTATATGTAGGCAGTAATGAGAATCAGTCACAGAAAGGTACTGGTAATATATTGTTAAATTCAGAGAGAGGGAGTTGTGTAGGAAAACAGCATGGAGTAGAGGTAGATGTAAAAGTACATGTAGAAGTCTTTAGCAGGTTAGGTAGGCAGAGTGCAATTACATTTCCAGTTAAGGGAGAGGTAGGAATGGAGCTGGGTTTTAAAATGTTCAAAGTTTTCAGAAATTCTTAGAGAGGGTGGGAGGAAAACGATAGGAGAAGCTGATCAGCAGGACGTTTTGGTTTGTATATAGAAAGTAGATTTTGGTGGGAAGATCGTAGGGTTCTGTGAGGGGTGTAAGATGTTTGTTACTGGGCATATATAGTTGGTTTAAAAATTAATTTGTGAGCTGTAGTGAGTTGTAGGTAGTCAAGGTGGTTGGGTAGATGTCCTTTGTGGTTCACTGTTGCAGTCATGACTGTAGGATTCTTCCTGCCAGCAGCAGCCCCCGATCGGCCAGAATCCCAAAGTCTGGATCGGGCATCAGCTGAGGTCGCTTTTATCCTGACGTCAATGCGCCAGAAGGTACAAAGACCTCAGCTGATGCCATTTCCCCAGTCTTTCTTGCCGCGTGGTGCCCTTTGCAGTTCACTGACGTCGGTCGGCCTGTTCCTGTTTGTTTTTGGATTTAATCCCTGGATTTTCGTTTTTTAAAGATAAGTACCCCATTGGGGAGGGCTTTTTCTTGCTCCAGTCAGATGTCAGAAAAAGTTAATAATTGTATTTGTTGTGGGAAGCAAATACCTCATAGAGATTTTCACTCTTACTGTATTCCCTGCCTGGGTCCTGACCACGACGTTGCTAATTGTGCGTTTTGTGCTAGATTTAATCAGTGTACTATTAGGCATAGATATAACTTTGCCTTTTACTATTTTGGAAAAAGGTTTACTTATAACGTCTTCAGATTCTTTTCCTACTTCTGGGGTGTGTAAGAGGTGCAGGGATGCAGACAGGCCTTTGACGTCCATAGCAAAGGATGTTACTCAGTTATTGCCAGTTGCTGGTTCGATGGTCATCAGTGAGGCACCTTTGCAGCCTCAGTCGTCCGCTTCTTTTGAACCAATTGCCTATACCAAGTGTGGAGCTGATGGGGTCTTCAGAACTGCCAGGGGCTGGACCTTCGGATACTGCTCCCTCAGCTGGGTCTGGAGCCGGTAGGCAGGTACCGGCTTCTGAGGGAGTTCTCAGGCCTTCACAGCTTCCTGTAAATGTGTATTCAGTTTTACAGTCAAAGACAAAGTCTAAGGCTCCAGCTACAGTGAAATGGCCAGCACAGGAACCTTTTGATCAGGGTCCTAAGCCTCAGAGGCAGATGCTTAGGATGGCTGAAGATCTCTTAACTATGATCAAGGGTTCTCATCCCCCTCCTGACAAGAAGCCTAGATTACAGTCCGATTTTGATTCTTCTGACCAAATTTCTGTTTCTTCTGCTTCTTCCCTTGAGCAGGATTATTCCTTTCCTCTTTATGAGGATTCTGATGCTGAAGATTCCTTTCCTTCAGCCTCTCCTCCTGATTATTCTTTTGGTGAAACTTTGCATGATATAAGGGCGCATTTTCAATGGGAAGGGCAGGAATTCTCTGAATCCAAGAAAAGGCTTTGGGATTTTCTTCTTCTCCCAGAGCATAAGCCTCTGGCTATTCCCCCTGTATTGGACATTGTTGATGATGTTTTTTCAGAAGCTTCTCTCTCTCCTGATTCTTTTCCCCCTACTCCGGCCAAACCAGATAGGTATTATAGGGTTCCAGATTCTCACAAATTTCTTTTTAGGAATCTTTCGCCTGATCCGGAAACTATTTATCAAGGTCCTAAAGGTGTTAAAGCAGCCTCTGCTAAAAATCCTATTCCCTTTGACCGAGAGTCCAGGGCTTTGGAGAGATGGGGTAAAAAAGTTTATACTTCTGCTACATTGTCTATTAGGGCTTTGAACTGTCAATTTCATATGCTGAAGTATCAGCAATACCTTTTGTCTGTATTTAAACAGAAGATGTCAGCTGTGTCTATTGGTGCAGATAATCAGGAGTTACAGGATTTATTGCATGCTATTGAACAGGTGGGTAAACATACCCTGCATTGTGGTTTTGATTCTTTGGAAGCTTCTTGTAGGGCTGCTACAACTGGCGCTGTTATTAGAAGACATGCTTGGTTAAAAGAACAAAGCTTGCCGAATCAGGTTAAAGCCAAACTTTTGGATGCCCCTTTGCAGCACAATGTTCTGTTTGGGTCCAAAGCTGAAGAGGTATTGAAGAAAATGGAAGACAAAGCCAAATCTATGCAGACGGTTAAGGATTTTCTACAGGTACAACCTCCTAGATTTAGCAGACACTGGCCAGCTAAATCTTGGTCCTTTCCGGGCTCGGACAGGTCTCAGAGAGGCAGATTCAGGCGTTCCAGAGGTAGGGGACAGGCACAGACCCATTTTCGGAATAGGCAGTGGAGTGCCCCCTCTCCCAAGGGAGGTGAAGATAAGTCTCAACCTTATCAAAGACAGTCTTTATGACTCTCCCTTTCTGGTCCCAGGGGCTCTTCTCCTGGAAGCACCTTTGGGGGGGGGAAGGATTTCTCTTTTTTATCAAAATTGGAGCCACATAACCCAGGACAAGTGGGTTCTGGACATAGTCTCATGAGGTTACAGATTTCATTTCCACACCTTGCCAACACCGAACGGTTGGCCAGACCTGCCAAATCATCAGTGGGCAAAGGCACAATGGCAGGTTCAGTCCCTCCTGGCTATGAGGACCATATAATTGGTGCCAAATTTAGAAATAGGGCAAGGTTTTTATTCCAGACTTTTCCTGGTTCCCAGGAAGTAAAATTCGTGGAGACCAATCCTGGACCTCTCTGTACTAAACACCTTCCTAGATATACCGAAATTCAAGATGCTCACTCTGCAGCAGCTGCTGCCTGTGTTGGGCAAGAACACTTGGATGGTGACTTTGGACTTAAAAGAAGCTTACCTGCATATTCCTATATGGCAAGAGTGCAGAAGGTATCTGCGCTTCAAAGCGGGCTCAAAACATTACCAGTTCTCTGTGCTGCCCTTTGGCTTATCTACTGTGCCCAGGGTCTTTACTAAGTGCCTGGCACCAGTAATGGCGTTTTGCAGACAGAAGGGGATTCAAATTTACCCTTATCTGGATGACTGTCTTATTCAAGCGGACGACAAAGACACTCTACTTCGGCATCTAGCTTTTGTGCAGCATCTTCTTCAGTGCCTTGGTTTCACAGTGAATCTAAAAAATCAAATCTGGTACCCTCACAACAGATTACTTTCCTGGGTGCTTTTCTGAGTACTTCAACCCAGATGGCTTCCTTGGCACCAGACAAAAAAGTACAACTGGCTTCTTTTTTCTGACGCCTGGCTTCAATGAAACAGCTGACTGCAAGAAAAATTCTGCAGGCTTTGGGTTACATGGCCTCCTGCATTCTGCTAATACCATATGCAAGGCTGCATATGAGGAAACTGCAGTGGTACCTCAAGAGTGTCTGGTCTCAGCATTACCACAGTTTGGAAACAGTGGTCACGATTTTGCCTTGTCTCCAGCGAGAGTTTCTTTGGTGGGCCGAAGCCTGTCTACAGAACACGGGGAAGCCTTTTCATCCTCCGCCGACCAACCAAGTTCTGACAACGGATGCTTCAGATTATGCCTGGGGAGCCCACATGCACGGGAGGTGTCTTCAGGGTGTTTGGACGAAGGAGCAAACGCACCTGCACATAAATTTGAAGGAGATGCTAGCTGTGCAGAATGCCCGGATAGCCTTCAGAGACCTTCTTCTACCAGGTCAATTGTTGATACAGACAGACAACACTATAGTGATGTGGTACATCAACAAGCAGGGGGGGCTCCCACTCTTACCCCCTGTGCAGATTAGCCATGAATCTCTGGTACACTGCTCTGACCTGCAGTGTCAACTTACAGGCGTAATTCCTGCCAGGGAAAGACAACAATCTGGCAGACGCATTGAGCAGATGCATTTCAGATCCACACAAATGGATGTTGGATGTTCGGATATTCAGGATGATTATAAAGGCTTGGGGATGTCCGGATGTAGATCTCTTTGCATCCCCTCAAAATCATCAACTTCCAACATTTTACACAAGGACCTACCACAAACTAGCATGGAAAGTGGATGCCCTCTCATTCAGTTGGAAACACCTCTCAGTATATGCTTTTCCTCCCTTTCCTCTTCTACCTCGGGTACTTCTGAAGATAAAACAGGATGGACCGCAAATGATTCTACTGGTTCCCAATTGGCCTCGGCAATTCTGGTATTCCACTCTGATGAACTTGGTTCAGGAGCCTCCCTGGATTCTGCCTCAAATCCCTCATCTACTATCTCAACGGGATGGCCGGATACTGCACAGTCATGTCAAGACTCTGCATCTAGCTGCTTGGCGGATCCAGAGTCTGTAAGCACCTCTGCCCTTTCCAAACAGGTATTGGATGTAATCCTTGAAGCTAGACGGCCCAGCACTAGAAAATCTTATGCTGGAAAATGGAAAAGATTTTGCTCCTGGAGTCAAGTCCGGGGTGGTGATTCTTCTGTCCCGAACATTCCTCTGATTGTACAGTATCTGACAGAGTTATTACATACGGGCCTATCTTTTTCGTCTGTTAAGCTTCATGCTTCTGCTATTTCTGCACATTACGATACGGATCCTCCGATTTTTTCTCATCCATTACTTAAACAATTTCTTAGAGGGGCTAAGAATATTTGGCCCCCTATAAGGGCTCCTGTTCCCACTTGGGATCTTAACTATGTTTTGGAGAAATTTACTTTGTCTCCTTTTGAACCTGCAGCTTCCACGGATTTAAAATTTTTGTCTTGGAAAACTGCTTTTCTTTTAGCTATTACCTCTGCTAGAAGAATTTCAGAACTGCAAGCGCTCATGGCTGTGGAACCCTTTCTTATTTTTCATCAGGACAGGGTATCTCTACGGACTAATCCCACATTTATGCCCAAGGTGGTTTCAGCAGTGGCCTTGAATCAGTCTATTCATTTGCCTACCTTTTATCCTAATCCTCAAAGTGAGGAAGAAAGTCTTTTGCACTCTCTAGACGTGCACAGACAGCTTCGTCTATACCTGGACAGGACCAAGATATTCAGGAAATCTGACCAATTGTTTGTCGCTTATGCTCCTACTGTTCAAGGGAAAGCAATCACTAAGCAAACTATTTCCAAGTGGATTGCCCATTGCATCAAGTTCTGTTACTCTTATCATGGCAATCCAGTTCCTGTTAATGTTAGGACTCATTCTACCCGGGCTACTGCTACTTCAGCAGCTTTTCTTTGTGGGGTTCCTACCAAGGATATTTTGGAAGCTGCTACTTGGAGTACTGTACATACTTTTTCTAAGCATTACAACCTCCCTCTCTATTCTAAGTCCAGGGCGGGTTTTGCTTCTGTGGTTTTGCAAGGTTTTGTGACTGCTCCCTCTGTTTCTCCTCCAGCCACCCTTTCTTAGCTTTGGGACTCAACCCTACAGTCATGACTGCAACAGTGAACCACGAAGGACATAGTACAGTTGTGTACTCTTACCATAAATGTAGATGTTCGAGTGTGTTCACTGTTGTAGTCTGGGTTACCCTCCCTCCTATCCCCTCTTTTGTTTTTTCTTTGAGTATTGTCTGTTATGAGGTATTTTGGCTGATGAGGTTTTGGGCATGGTTTCTTTTTTAGCCCTTTCTTTCTGGGCACCTGACATCTGGGGCAAGAAAAACTGGGGAAATGGCATCAGCTGAGGTCTTTGTACCTTCCGGCACATTGACATCAGGATAAAAGCGACCTCAGCTGATGCCCAATCCGGACTTTGGGATTCTGGCCGATCGGGGGCTGCTGCTGGCAGGAAGAACCCTACAGTCATGACTGCAACAGTGAACACACTCGAACATCTACATTTATGGTAAGAGTACACAACTGTACTTTCTAGCCACTTTAGCAGGTGGAGTGATGTACAGTGGTGGGAGGAGTAGTTAGATTTAGTTGCCAATTTTGAGATTTTGTTGTAGCAGATTTCCAGTTTTGAAGAGATGGTGGAGGATAGGTTGGTTAGTAGGGGTGCACCGTACAGTAGTGACGGTAGTAAGTAGGTAGTGGTGAGTGTTTGTCTTGTAGATGGGGAGAGAAACTGGGAGTTTCTATATAGCATGCCAAGTTTCTGATGCATTTTCTTAATATTTAGCTGAATTTGTGTATCGAATTTCAGGTGATCATCAATAGTAAGCCCAAGAATTTTAGCAAAAGGGACAACTTTTATGGTGGAGTTGGCATAATAACATAATTGTCAGTTTCAGCTCAGACACCGGTATTAGGCCTGTCATAACCATAGCAAATGATTGCATAATCACAGCACCTGTGAAACAAGACAGTATTTTATTACTAATATGTCGCAATCCCACCACCCAATGAGCAGTAGCATTACAGATTACTGCTCAAAAAGAATGCAAGCACATGTACTGTGAATGGTATGCTATAGTGTTTGCATCCCAGATGTGACTGTAGAAGAGAAGTGGGGTACTTCAGCATTCCTAAACTTAAGGCACTCACATGTCATTAAATTGTCGTACCGACATAATGCAACAACCACCTGCTACATCACCAAAAGAAACACAAAAGAGCTAATGCGATATTTTACCTTGAATAAAGTTTTTTCAGAGTACCATTGTCTGTAATCCATGTTTGATACAGACTTTTTGATTAGTGTCAAGCTATGTTCTGATTCTCTGAAGGAGGACAACAGGTACCTCTCTGTGGTAGTTGAGTGATCTGTGATGGTGTAACCCCCCCTCATCTTTGGCCATCTTCTCTCAAGCAATGGCATGGGTCATCTGGTGGGCATGCAAGGTCGTATTGGTGACCCTTCTCTAGATCAGATGAATGGTCATGTCATAGCCAAAGACAGCATTCATGCCCACCATCAGTTAACACCAAATAGGCAGGCATGTCACATTTATCTGTTTCTAGTATCCACCCATCCATGCTCATGTAGGGCCGGTAGTACTAGTTCTATCTCTGCCTGAGAGAACTTTTCTAGGCACTTTCTTCCTCTGGCTCCATGTCACAACCTGTGAATGTGGACATAAAGCTATGGCCAGTGAATGGAAGTATCACATATACAGAAACTGCTGTGATGTGCACATGGCTGATATACTTACTGCTGTACAATCCTTTTGTCTGTCTGCTACAATGTAAATTGTTTTCCCTTGCATAATTACCAGCATTTTACTCTTATAAAGACTGTTCTGCCATAAAATATAGTACTCATTAGTGAAAGCTGGTTTTGTTTTTGTGTTTCTTCTCTTTTTCTTTGTATGTTTTTGTATTTTGTTTTTTCTCTCCATTTACATTAATTTTTTATGCAGTGTTGACCATGGCAGTGAATATAGTGCTGATTTGGCCACTGTATTTGAGTACCCAACATACCTTCACCTACCGGGTTCCCCAGCTGTCCCTAAGCCAATTGCTCAGCAGAGTGATATAGGTTGCCCAACAGGAAGTGACCTGGAGGGTTCCTTGGTGTCCTCTGTTGGTTTCTGTCTGGTGGTGGGTGTAGAAACCCCAATGAGGTAACATTGGTGAGTCATGCTATGTCACACTGAAGGATGTGGAGGGACTGTTGACCAGAAGGTAGCAAATGCATTATCAGCTTGGGGTGTATCCTCATGTTACTGGTGGATTTTCAGATTGGTCTCGCTGTGACCAGCAGGCCAAAGTGGCTGAGCCCAGCCATGAGGACAATCACAGATTGCTGTGACCAGTAGGCTAAAATGGCTGGGCCCAGCCATGAGGACAGTCAAAGAGATGAATGACTTCTTGTTGGGTGCAGCTAGTCTGTCACTTCCCTCCCCAGTTTGTTGTCCAACATTCCCATCACCAAATTTCCTTCCGGTGTTTGTCTGTCTCTTTTGTGTCCCTCCATTTTTGTCAGGACCTTCTTTGTCTGGGTTTGTACATCTTTAGTGTTTGTTTTCTGTCCATGCTACCATTCATATACTCTTTTCTAATAACTCTTCCCTCTTTCTATCTGTCCTAGGCACACATTTCCTCTCATATCAGTGCCCTCAGCTGTGCCATAATGGTCATATGCACATTATTCACAGCATGCTACATGCATACTACTGGGGTCATCAAGTCAGGTGATTTGTGTTGCTCAGTGCCATAATTACAAGACTTGTGAGATTTTCCCTGGCAAATTCCCTCATTAATTTAACTGCATCATGCACCTCTCTTACTATACCATGCATCATGCACCTCCATGCATCATACACCTCTCTTACTATACCATGCATCATGCACCTCTCTTACTATACCATGCATCATGCACCTCTCTTACTATACCATGCATCATGCACCTCTCTTACTATACCATGCATCATGCACCTCTCTTACTATACCATGCATCATACACCTCTCTTACTATACCATGCATCAGCCCCAGGCCATGTTTACCTAATTTGGCTGCACTACTTTGCCTTCACACATCTGCACAAGTGATTATTCTAAATCCTGACCATAGCATCAGCAGAATTTTCATTTGTCCAGTTGTGATTTTTCATAAGACACAGCCATGTCTGTCCTTGTAGCTGTGTTACTGAAATGTTGATATAAATATGAAACTGTATGAATAATATCCAGTACTGATATAGCTAGTCTAGCTAACAGACACAGAACAAGCTTTTGGAATTAGACATAGATGTATATGAACAGACGATAGCTGATGAAGACGACATCACTTGGCGGATCATGATTAATATCAGTGGCATTGATCATGACATTAT